>NC_047085.1:108972838-109061320 GCF_902459505.1 Geotrypetes seraphini | reverse complement strand
AAAATCCTCAATTCCAGACTACTTTCTAAGGACTTTCAGCCTTTTTACTCATTCTCACCCTCCACCAAAAACAGCATCTTTCCAGATTTCCAAATATCCTATGGAAACTACAGGATTCAGTGTTTAGAAGCTGAAAATTACTGCTTTAGCGTGCTTTTCTAGATCCCACTCCTCTCCTTTGTAAGACTTAAAGTAGCAAAAGGATCCATGGAGAATGTGGGCATTGATCCCACTGCCTCTCGCATGCAAAGCAAGCACTCTACCATTTGAGCTAATTCCCCTCTTCCTTGAAGCAGTTCTGAAGATGAAAAAGGATGATATGCTGAGCCAAGCCTAACTGCTTCTCTGTGCAGAACCAAAATCACTATCTCAATCTAGTTTCATTGAAAAAGAGAAGAAGCATGCTGTAAAGTCCGCTGACCATTTTTCACCTGCCTGCTGTAGTACAGTCACAACTCTTCAGTGATTTGTGCTCTTGTATATGATAAAAGGGGTGTGAAACTAGGAGAAAGGGAAGAACAGATGAATTAGGGCCTCTTCTGCTATTTCCTCTTTAGCTCACACTGATCCTTTTCACAGCCAACCAAAGGCTAACAGATCACTTTTTGTCCTTATTTAATCCATGAATTTCCATATACAAGATACCTATTAAGCATTACAAGTGCTTCCTTTCAACCTGACTAGGTAGTTGCATATCCACCAGCATGTCAAACTTTATATTTCAGCTCTTTGGTTGCAGAAAAAAAAAAATGGAGAATGTGTGCATCGATCCACTACCTCTCACATGCTAAGCGAGCGCTCTATCCACTTGAGCTAATTCCCCTGACTCATTTTGATGTGTTGCGCACAAAGCAAATGCTGGGTTAATTACAATCCTGACGTTTTACCACATGATCCTTAACAGATTTCTGCACACCCCATATCAGAAAACCTCAATTCCAGACTACTTTCTAAGGACTTTCAGCCTTTTTACTCATTCTCACCCTCCACCAAAAACAGCATCTTTCCAGATTTCCAAATATCCTATGGAAACTACAGGCTTCAGTGTTTAGAAGCTGAAAATTACTGCTTTAGCGTGCTTTTCTAGATCCCACTCCTCTCCTTTGTAAGACCTAAAGTAGCAAAAGGATCCATGGAGAATGTGGGCATTGATCCCACTGCCTCTCGCATGCAAAGCGAGCACTCTACCATTTGAGCTAATTCCCCTCTTCCTTGAAGCAGTTCTGAAGATGAAAAAGGATGATATTCTGAGCCAAGCCTAACTGCTTCTCTGTGCAGAACCAAAATCACTATCTCAATCTAGTTTCATTGAAAAAGAGAAGAAGCATGCTGTAAAGTCCGCTGACCATTTTTCACCTGCCTGCTGTAGTACAGTCACAACTCTTCAGTGATTTGTGCTCTTGTATATGATAAAAGGGGTGTGAAACTAGGAGAAAGGGAAGAACAGATGAATTAGGGCCTCTACTGCTATTTCCTCTTGATCTCACACTGATCCTTTTCACAGCCAACCAAAGGCTAACAGATCACTTTTTGTCCTTATTTAATCCATGAATTTCCATATACAAGATACCTATTAAGCATTACAAAGTGCTTCCTTTCAACCTGACTAGGTAGTTGCATATCCACCAGCATGTCAAACTTTATATTTCAGCTCTTTGGTTGCAGAAAAAAAAAATGGAGAATGTGGGCATTGATCCCACTACCTCTCACATGCTAAGCGAGCGCTCTACCACTTGAGCTAATTCCCCTGACTCATTTTGATGTGTTGCGCACAAAGCAAATGCTGGGTTAATTACAATCCTGACGTTTTACCACATGATCCTTAACAGATTTCTGCACACCCCATATCAGAAAACCTCAATTCCAGACTACTTTCTAAGGACTTTCAGCCTTTTTACTCATTCTCACCCTCCACCAAAAACAGCATCTTTCCAGATTTCCAAATATCCTATGGAAACTACAGGCTTCAGTGTTTAGAAGCTGAAAATTACTGCTTTAGCGTGCTTTTCTAGATCTCACTCCTCTCCTTTGTAAGACCTAAAGTAGCAAAAGGATCCATGGAGAATGTGGGCATTGATCCCACTGCCTCTCGCATGCAAAGCGAGCACTCTACCATTTGAGCTAATTCCCCTCTTCCTTGAAGCAGTTCTGAAGATGAAAAAGGATGATATTCTGAGCCAAGCCTAACTGCTTCTCTGTGCAAAACCAAAATCACTATCTCAATCTAGTTTCATTGAAAAAGAGAAGAAGCATGCTGTAAAGTCCGCTGCCCATTTTTCACCTGCCTGCTGTAGTACAGTCACAACTCTTCAGTGATTTGTGCTCTTGTATATGATAAAAGGGGTGTGAAACTAGGAGAAAGGGAAGAACAGATGAATTAGGGCCTCTTCTGCTATTTGCCTCTTGAGCTCACACTGATCCTTTTCACAGCCAACCAAAGGCTAACAGATCACTTTTTGTCCTTATTTAATCCATGAATTTCCATATACAAGATACCTATTAAGCATTACAAGTGCTTCCTTTCAACCTGACTAGGTAGTTGCATATCCACCAGCATGTCAAACTTTATATTTCAGCTCTTTGGTTGCAGAAAAAAAAAATGGAGAATGTGGGCATCGATCCCACTACCTCTCACATGCTAAGCGAGCGCTCTACCACTTGAGCTAATTCCCCTGACTCATTTTGATGTGTTGCGCACAAAGCAGATGCTGGGTTAATTACAATCCTGACGTTTTACCACATGATCCTTAACAGATTTCTGCACACCCCATATCAGAAAACCTCAATTCCAGACTACTTTCTAAGGACTTTCAGCCTTTTTACTCATTCTCACCCTCCACCAAAAACAGCATCTTTCCAGATTTCCAAATATCCTATGGAAACTACAGGCTTCAGTGTTTAGAAGCTGAAAATTACTGCTTTAGCGTGCTTTTCTAGATCCCACTCCTCTCCTTTGTAAGACCTAAAGTAGCAAAAGGATCCATGGAGAATGTGGGCATTGATCCCACTGCCTCTCGCATGCAAAGCAAGCACTCTACCATTTGAGCTAATTCCCCTCTTCCTTGAAGCAGTTCTGAAGATGAAAAAGGATGATATGCTGAGCCAAGCCTAACTGCTTCTCTGTGCAGAACCAAAATCACTATCTCAATCTAGTTTCATTGAAAAAGAGAAGAAGCATGCTGTAAAGTCCGCTGACCATTTTTCACCTGCCTGCTGTAGTACAGTCACAACTCTTCAGTGATTTGTGCTCTTGTATATGATAAAAGGGGTGTGAAACTAGGAGAAAGGGAAGAACAGATGAATTAGGGCCTCTTCTGCTATTTGCTCTTGAGCTCACACTGATCCTTTTCACAGCCAACCAAAGGCTAACAGATCACTTTTTGTCCTTATTTAATCCATGAATTTCCATATACAAGATACCTATTAAGCATTACAAGTGCTTCCTTTCAACCTGACTAGGTAGTTGCATATCCACCAGCATGTCAAACTTTATATTTCAGCTCTTTGGTTGCAGAAAAAAAAAATGGAGAATGTGGGCATCGATCCCACTACCTCTCACATGCTAAGCGAGCGCTCTACCACTTGAGCTAATTCCCCTGACTCATTTTGATGTGTTGCGCACAAAGCAGATGCTGGGTTAATTACAATCCTGACGTTTTACCACATGATCCTTAACAGATTTCTGCACACCCCATATCAGAAAACCTCAATTCCAGACTACTTTCTAAGGACTTTCAGCCTTTTTACTCATTCTCACCCTGCACAAAAAACAGCATCTTTCCAGATTTCCAAATATCCTATGGAAACTACAGGCTTCAGTGTTTAGAAGCTGAAAATTACTGCTTTAGCGTGCTTTTCTAGATCCCACTCCTCTCCTTTGTAAGACCTTAAAGTAGCAAAAGGATCCATGGAGAATGTGGGCATTGATCCCACTGCCTCTCGCATGCAAAGCGAGCACTCTACCATTTGAGCTAATTCCCCTCTTCCTTGAAGCAGTTCTGAAGATGAAAAAGGATGATATGCTGAGCCAAGCCTAACTGCTTCTCTGTGCAGAACCAAAATCACTATCTCAATCTAGTTTCATTGAAAAAGAGAAGAAGCATGCTGTAAAGTCCGCTGACCATTTTTCACCTGCCTGCTGTAGTACAGTCACAACTCTTCAGTGATTTGTGCTCTTGTATATGATAAAAGGGGTGTGAAACTAGGAGAAAGGGAAGAACAGATGAATTAGGGCCTCTTCTGCTATTTCCTCTTGATCTCACACTGATCCTTTTCAGCAGCCAACCAAAGGCTAACAGATCACTTTTTGTCCTTATTTAATCCAGGAACTTCCATATACAAGATACCTATTAAGCATTACAAGTGCTTCCTTTCAACCTGACTAGGTAGTTGCATATCCACCAGCATGTCAAACTTTATATTTCAGCTCTTTGGTTGCAGAAAAAAAAAATGGAGAATGTGGGCATCGATCCCACTACCTCTCACATGCTAAGCGAGCGCTCTACCACTTGAGCTAATTCCCCTGACTCATTTTGATGTGTTGCGCACAAAGCAGATGCTGGGTTAATTACAATCCTGACGTTTTACCACATGATCCTTAACAGATTTCTGCACACCCCATATCAGAAAATCTCAATTCCAGACTACTTTCTAAGGACTTTCAGCCTTTTTACTCATTCTCACCCTCCACCAAAAACAGCATCTTTCCAGATTTCCAAATATCCTATGGAAACTACAGGATTCAGTGTTTAGAAGCTGAAAATTACTGCTTTAGCGTGCTTTTCTAGATCCCACTCCTCTCCTTTGTAAGACCTAAAGTAGCAAAAGGATCCATGGAGAATGTGGGCATTGATCCCACTGCCTCTCGCATGCAAAGCAAGCACTCTACCATTTGAGCTAATTCCCCTCTTCCTTGAAGCAGTTCTGAAGATGAAAAAGGATGATATTCTGAGCCAAGCCTAACTGCTTCTCTGTGCAGAACCAAAATCACTATCTCAATCTAGTTTCATTGAAAAAGAGAAGAAGCATGCTGTAAAGTCCGCTGCCCATTTTTCACCTGCCTGCTGTAGTACAGTCACAACTCTTCAGTGATTTGTGCTCTTGTATATGATAAAAGGGGTGTGAAACTAGGAGAAAGGGAAGAACAGATGAATTAGGGCCTCTTCTGCTATTTCCTCTTGATCTCACACTGATCCTTTTCGCAGCCAACCAAAGGCTAACAGATCACTTTTTGTCCTTATTTAATCCATGAACTTTCCATATACAGGATACCTTATTAAGCATTGCAAAGTGCTTCCTTTCAACCTGACTAGGTAGTTGCATATCCACCAGCATGTCAAACTTTATATTTCAGCTCTTTGGTTGCAGAAAAAAAAAATGGAGAATGTGGGCATCGATCCCACTACCTCTCACATGCTAAGCGAGCGCTCTACCACTTGAGCTAATTCCCCTGACTCATTTTGCTGTGTTGCGCACAAAGCAGATGCTGGGTTAATTACAATCCTGACGTTTTACCACATGATCCTTAACAGATTTCTGCACACCCCATATCAGAAAACCTCAATTCCAGACTACTTTCTAAGGACTTTCAGCCTTTTTACTCATTTCTCACCCTCCACCAAAAACAGCATCTTTCCAGATTTCCAAATATCCTATGGAAACTACAGGCTTCAGTGTTTAGAAGCTGAAAATTACTGCTTTAGCGTGCTTTTCTAGATCTCACTCCTCTCCTTTGTAAGACCTTAAAGTAGCAAAAGGATCCATGGAGAATGTGGGCATTGATCCCACTGCCTCTCGCATGCAAAGCGAAGCACTCTACCATTTGAGCTAATTCCCCTCTTCTTTGAAGCAGTTCTGAAGATGAAAAAGGATGATATGCTGAGCCAAGCCTAACTGCTTCTCTGTGCAGAACCAAAATCACTATCTCAATCTAGTTTCATTGAAAAAGAGAAGAAGCATGCTGTAAAGTCCGCTGCCCATTTTTCACCTGCCTGCTGTAGTACAGTCACAACTCTTCAGTGATTTGTGCTCTTGTATATGATAAAAGGGGTGTGAAACTAGGAGAAAGGGAAGAACAGATGAATTAGGGCCTCTTCTGCTATTTGCCTCTTGAGCTCACACTGATCCTTTTCACAGCCAACCAAAGGCTAACAGATCACTTTTTGTCCTTATTTAATCCATGAATTTCCATATACAAGATACCTATTAAGCATTACAAGTGCTTCCTTTCAACCTGACTAGGTAGTTGCATATCCACCAGCATGTCAAACTTTATATTTCAGCTCTTTGGTTGCAGAAAAAAAAAATGGAGAATGTGGGCATCGATCCCACTACCTCTCACATGCTAAGCGAGCGCTCTACCACTTGAGCTAATTCCCCTGACTCATTTTGATGTGTTGCGCACAAAGCAAATGCTGGGTTAATTACAATCCTGACGTTTTACCACATGATCTTTAACAGATTTCTGCACACCCCATATCAGAAAACCTCAATTCCAGACTACTTTCTAAGGACTTTCAGCCTTTTTACTCATTCTCACCCTCCACCAAAAACAGCATCTTTCCAGATTTCCAAATATCCTATGGAAACTACAGGCTTCAGTGTTTAGAAGCTGAAAATTACTGCTTTAGCGTGCTTTTCTAGATCCCACTCCTCTCCTTTGTAAGACCTAAAGTAGCAAAAGGATCCATGGAGAATGTGGGCATTGATCCCACTGCCTCTCGCATGCAAAGCAAGCGCTCTACCATTTGAGCTAATTCCCCTCTTCCTTGAAGTAATTCTGAAGATGAAAAAGGATGATATGCTGAGCCAAGCCTAACTGCTTCTCTGTGTAGAACCAAAATCACTATCTCAATCTAGTTTCATTGAAAAAGAGAAGAAGCATGCTGTAAAGTCCGCTGCCCATTTTTCACCTGCCTGCTGTAGTACAGTCACAACTCTTCAGTGATTTGTGCTCTTGTATATGATAAAAGGGGTGTGAAACTAGGAGAAAGGGAAGAACAGATGAATTAGGGCCTCTTCTGCTATTTGCTCTTGAGCTCACACTGATCCTTTTCACAGCCAACCAAAGGCTAACAGATCACTTTTTGTCCTTATTTAATCCATGAATTTCCATATACAAGATACCTATTAAGCATTACAAGTGCTTCCTTTCAACCTGACTAGGTAGTTGCATATCCACCAGCATGTCAAACTTTATATTTCAGCTCTTTGGTTGCAGAAAAAAAAAAATGGAGAATGTGGGCATCGATCCCACTACCTCTCACATGCTAAGCGAGCGCTCTACCACTTGAGCTAATTCCCCTGACTCATTTTGCTGTGTTGCGCACAAAGCAGATGCTGGGTTAATTACAATCCTGACGTTTTACCACATGATCCTTAACAGATTTCTGCACACCCCATATCAGAAAACCTCAATTCCAGACTACTTTCTAAGGACTTTCAGCCTTTTTACTCATTCTCACCCTCCACCAAAAACAGCATCTTTCCAGATTTCCAAATATCCTATGGAAACTACAGGCTTCAATGTTTAGAAGCTGAAAATTACTGCTTTAGCATGCTTTTCTAGATCCCACTCCTCTCCTTTGTAAGACCTAAAGTAGCAAAAGGATCCATGGAGAATGTGGGCATTGATCCCACTGCCTCTCGCATGCAAAGCAAGCGCTCTACCATTTGAGCTAATTCCCCTCTTCCTTGAAGCAGTTCTGAAGATGAAAAAGGATGATATGCTGAGCCAAGCCTAACTGCTTCTCTGTGCAGAACCAAAATCACTATCTCAATCTAGTTTCATTGAAAAAGAGAAGCATGCTGTAAAGTCCGCTGACCATTTTTCACCTGCCTGCTGTAGTACAGTCACAACTCTTCAGTGATTTGTGCTCTTGTATATGATAAAAGGGGTGTGAAACTATGAGAAAGGGAAGAACAGATGAATTAGGGCCTCTTCTGCTATTTGCTCTTGAGCTCACACTGATCCTTTTCACAGCCAACCAAAGGCTAACAGATCACTTTTTGTCCTTATTTAATCCATGAATTTCCATATACAAGATACCTATTAAGCATTACAAGTGCTTCCTTTCAACCTGACTAGGTAGTTGCATATCCACCAGCATGTCAAACTTTATATTTCAGCTCTTTGGTTGCAGAAAAAAAAAAATGGAGAATGTGGGCATCGATCCCACTACCTCTCACATGCTAAGCGAGCGCTCTACCACTTGAGCTAATTCCCCTGACTCATTTTGCTGTGTTGCGCACAAAGCAGATGCTGGGTTAATTACAATCCTGACGTTTTACCACATGATCCTTAACAGATTTCTGCACACCCCATATCAGAAAACCTCAATTCCAGACTACTTTCTAAGGACTTTCAGCCTTTTTACTCATTCTCACCCTCCACCAAAAACAGCATCTTTCCAGATTTCCAAATATCCTATGGAAACTACAGGCTTCAGTGTTTAGAAGCTGAAAATTACTGCTTTAGCGTGCTTTTCTAGATCCCACTCCTCTCCTTTGTAAGACCTAAAGTAGCAAAAGGATCCATGGAGAATGTGGGCATTGATCCCACTGCCTCTCGCATGCAAAGCAAGCGCTCTACCATTTGAGCTAATTCCCCTCTTCCTTGAAGCAGTTCTGAAGATGAAAAAGGTTGATATGCTGAGCCAAGCCTAACTGCTTCTCAGTGCAGAACCAAAATCACTATCTCAATCTAGTTTCATTGAAAAAGAGAAGAAGCATGCTGTAAAGTCCGCTGACCATTTTTCACCTGCCTGCTGTAGTACAGTCACAACTCTTCAGTGATTTGTGCTCTTGTATATGATAAAAGGGGTGTGAAACTATGAGAAAGGGAAGAACAGATGAATTAGGGCCTCTTCTGCTATTTCCTCTTTAGCTCACACTGATCCTTTTCACAGCCAACCAAAGGCTAACAGATCACTTTTTGTCCTTATTTAATCCATGAATTTCCATATACAAGATACCTATTAAGCATTACAAGTGCTTCCTTTCAACCTGACTAGGTAGTTGCATATCCACCAGCATGTCAAACTTTATATTTCAGCTCTTTGGTTGCAGAAAAAAAAAATGGAGAATGTGGGCATCGATCCCACTACCTCTCACATGCTAAGCGAGCGCTCTACCACTTGAGCTAATTCCCCTGACTCATTTTGCTGTGTTGCGCACAAAGCAGATGCTGGGTTAATTACAATCCTGACGTTTTACCACATGATCCTTAACAGATTTCTGCACACCCCATATCAGAAAACCTCAATTCCAGACTACTTTCTAAGGACTTTCAGCCTTTTTACTCATTCTCACCCTCCACCAAAAACAGCATCTTTCCAGATTTCCAAATATCCTATGGAAACTACAGGCTTCAGTGTTTAGAAGCTGAAAATTACTGCTTTAGCGTGCTTTTCTAGATCCCACTCCTCTCCTTTGTAAGACCTAAAGTAGCAAAAGGATCCATGGAGAATGTGGGCATTGATCCCACTGCCTCTCGCATGCAAAGCGAGCGCTCTACCATTTGAGCTAATTCCCCTCTTCCTTGAAGCAGTTCTGAAGATGAAAAAGGATGATATGCTGAGCCAAGCCTAACTGCTTCTCTGTGCAGAACAAAAATCACTATCTCAATCTAGTTTCATTGAAAAAGAGAAGCATGCTGTAAAGTCCGCTGACCATTTTTCACCTGCCTGCTGTAGTACAGTCACAACTCTTCAGTGATTTGTGCTCTTGTATATGATAAAAGGGGTGTGAAACTATGAGAAAGGGAAGAACAGATGAATTAGGGCCTCTTCTGCTATTTCCTCTTTAGCTCACACTGATCCTTTTCACAGCCAACCAAAGGCTAACAGATCACTTTTTGTCCTTATTTAATCCATGAATTTCCATATACAAGATACCTATTAAGCATTACAAGTGCTTCCTTTCAACCTGACTAGGTAGTTGCATATCCACCAGCATGTCAAACTTTATATTTCAGCTCTTTGGTTGCAGAAAAAAAAAAATGGAGAATGTGGGCATCGATCCCACTACCTCTCACATGCTAAGCGAGCGCTCTACCACTTGAGCTAATTCCCCTGACTCATTTTGCTGTGTTGCGCACAAAGCAGATGCTGGGTTAATTACAATCCTGACGTTTTACCACATGATCCTTAACAGATTTCTGCACACCCCATATCAGAAAACCTCAATTCCAGACTACTTTCTAAGGACTTTCAGCCTTTTTACTCATTCTCACCCTCCACCAAAAACAGCATCTTTCCAGATTTCCAAATATCCTATGGAAACTACAGGCTTCAGTGTTTAGAAGCTGAAAATTACTGCTTTAGCGTGCTTTTCTAGATCCCACTCCTCTCCTTTGTAAGACCTAAAGTAGCAAAAGGATCCATGGAGAATGTGGGCATTGATCCCACTACCTCTCGCATGCAAAGCAAGCGCTCTACCATTTGAGCTAATTCCCCTCTTCCTTGAAGTTGTTCTGAAGATGAAAAAGGATGATATGCTGAGCCAAGCCTAACTGCTTCTCTGTGTAGAACCAAAATCACTATCTCAATCTAGTTTCATTGAAAAAGAGAAGAAGCATGCTGTAAAGTCCGCTGCCCATTTTTCACCTGCCTGCTGTAGTACAGTCACAACTCTTCAGTGATTTGTGCTCTTGTATATGATAAAAGGGGTGTGAAACTATGAGAAAGGGAAGAACAGATGAATTAGGGCCTCTTCTGCTATTTGCTCTTGAGCTCACACTGATCCTTTTCACAGCCAACCAAAGGCTAACAGATCACTTTTTGTCCTTATTTAATCCATGAATTTCCATATACAAGATACCTATTAAGCATTACAAGTGCTTCCTTTCAACCTGACTAGGTAGTTGCATATCCACCAGCATGTCAAACTTTATATTTCAGCTCTTTGGTTGCAGAAAAAAAAAAATGGAGAATGTGGGCATTGATCCCACTACCTCTCACATGCTAAGCGAGCGCTCTACCACTTGAGCTAATTCCCCTGACTCATTTTGCTGTGTTGCGCACAAAGCAGATGCTGGGTTAATTACAATCCTGACGTTTTACCACATGATCCTTAACAGATTTCTGCACACCCCATATCAGAAAACCTCAATTCCAGACTACTTTCTAAGGACTTTCAGCCTTTTTACTCATTCTCACCCTCCACCAAAAACAGCATCTTTCCAGATATCCAAATATCCTATGGAAACTTCAGGCTTCAATGTTAAGAAGCTGAAAATTACTGCTTTAGCGTGCTTTTCTAGATCCCACTCCTCTCCTTTGTAAGACCTAAAGTAGCAAAAGGATCCATGGAGAATGTGGGCATTGATCCCACTGCCTCTCGCATGCAAAGCAAGCGCTCTACCATTTGAGCTAATTACTCTCTTCCTTGAAGCAGTTCTGAAGATGAAAAAGGATGATATGCTGAGCCTAGCCTAACTGCTTCTCTGTGTAGAACCAAATTCACTATCTCAATCTAGTTTCATTGAAAAAGAGAAGAAGCATGCTGTAAAATCCGGTGACCATTTTTCACCTGCCTGCTGTAGTACAGTCACAACTCTTCAGTGATTTGTGCTCTTGTATATGATAAAAGGGGTGTGAAACTAGGAGAAAGGGAAGAACAGATGAATTAGGGCCTCTTCTGCTATTTGCTCTTGAGCTCACACTGATCCTTTTCACAGCCAACCAAAGGCTAACAGATCACTTTTTGTCCTTATTTAATCCATGAATTTCCATATACAAGATACCTATTAAGCATTACAAGTGCTTCCTTTCAACCTGACTAGGTAGTTGCATATCCACCAGCATGTCAAACTTTATATTTCAGCTCTTTGATTGCAGAAAAAAAAAAATAGAGAATGTGGGCATCGATCTCACTACCTTTCACATGCTAAGCGAGCGCTCTATCACTTGAGCTAATTCCCCTGACTCATTTTGCTGTGTTGCGCACAAAGCAGATGCTGGGTTAATTACAATCCTGACGTTTTACCACATGATCCTTAACAGATTTCTGCACACCCCATATCAGAAAACCTCAATTCCAGACTACTTTCTAAGGACTTTCAGCCTTTTTACTCATTCTCACCCTCCACCAAAAACAGCATCTTTTCAGATATCCAAATATCCTATGGAAACTTCAGGCTTCAATGTTAAGAAGCTGAAAATTACTGCTTTAGCATGCTTTTCTAGATCCCACTCCTCTCCTTTGTAAGACCTAAAGTAGCAAAAGGATCCATGGAGAATGTGGGCATTGATCCCACTGCCTCTCGCATGCAAAGCAAGCGCTCTACCATTTGAGCTAATTCCCCTCTTCCTTGAAGTAATTCTGAAGATGAAAAAGGATGATATGCTGAGCCAAGCCTAACTGCTTCTCTGTGTAGAACCAAAATCACTATCTCAATCTAGTTTCATTGAAAAAGAGAAGAAGCATGCTGTAAAGTCCGCTGCCCATTTTTCACCTGCCTGCTGTAGTACAGTCACAACTCTTCAGTGATTTGTGCTCTTGTATATGATAAAAGGGGTGTGAAACTATGAGAAAGGGAAGAACAGATGAATTAGGGCCTCTTCTGCTATTTCCTCTTGAGCTCACACTGATCCTTTTCACAGCCAACCAAAGGCTAACAGATCACTTTTTGTCCTTATTTAATCCATGAATTTCCATATACAAGATACCTATTAAGCATTACAAGTGCTTCCTTTCAACCTGACTAGGTAGTTGCATATCCACCAGCATGTCAAACTTTATATTTCAGCTCTTTGGTTGCAGAAAAAAAAAATGGAGAATGTGGGCATTGATCCCACTACCTCTCACATGCTAAGCGAGCGCCCTACCACTTGAGCTAATTCCCCTGACTCATTTTGCTGTGTTGCGCACAAAGCAGATGCTGGGTTAATTACAATCCTGACGTTTTACCACATGATCCTTAACAGATTTCTGCACACCCCATATCAGAAAACCTCAATTCCAGACTACTTTCTAAGGACTTTCAGCCTTTTTACTCATTCTCACCCTCCACCAAAAACAGCATCTTTCCAGATTTCCAAATATCCTATGGAAACTACAGGCTTCAGTGTTTAGAAGCTGAAAATTACTGCTTTAGCGTGCTTTTCTAGATCCCACTCCTCTCCTTTGTAAGACCTAAAGTAGCAAAAGGATCCATGGAGAATGTGGGCATTGATCCCACTGCCTCTCGCATGCAAAGCAAGCGCTCTACCATTTGAGCTAATTCCCTCTTCCTTGAAGCAGTTCTGAAGATGAAAAAGGATGATATGCTGAGCCTAAGCCTAACTGCTTCTCTGTGTAGAACCAAATTCACTATCTCAATCTAGTTTCATTGAAAAAGAGAAGAAGCATGCTGTAAAGTCCGCTGACCATTTTTCACCTGCCTGCTGTAGTACAGTCACAACTCTTCAGTGATTTGTGCTCTTGTATATGATAAAAGGGGTGTGAAACTATGAGAAAGGGAAGAACAGATGAATTAGGGCCTCTTCTGCTATTTGCCTCTTGAGCTCACACTGATCCTTTTCACAGCCAACCAAAGGCTAACAGATCACTTTTTGTCCTTATTTAATCCATGAATTTCCATATACAAGATACCTATTAAGCATTACAAGTGCTTCCTTTCAACCTGACTAGGTAGTTGCATATCCACCAGCATGTCAAACTTTATATTTCAGCTCTTTGATTGCAGAAAAAAAAAAATAGAGAATGTGGGCATCGATCTCACTACCTCTCACATGCTAAGCGAGCGCTCTATCACTTGAGCTAATTCCCCTGACTCATTTTGATGTGTTGCGCACAAAGCAGATGAAGGGTTAATTACAATCCTGACGTTTTACCACATGATCCTTAACAGATTTCTGCACACCCCATATCAGAAAATCTCAATTCCAGACTACTTTCTAAGGACTTTCAGCCTTTTTACTCATTCTCACCCTCCACCAAAAACAGCATCTTTCCAGATTTCCAAATATCCTATGGAAACTACAGGATTCAGTGTTTAGAAGCTGAAAATTACTGCTTTAGCGTGCTTTTCTAGATCCCACTCCTCTCCTTTGTAAGACTTAAAGTAGCAAAAGGATCCATGGAGAATGTGGGCATTGATCCCACTGCCTCTCGCATGCAAAGCAAGCACTCTACCATTTGAGCTAATTCCCCTCTTCCTTGAAGCAGTTCTGAAGATGAAAAAGGATGATATTCTGAGCCAAGCCTAACTGCTTCTCTGTGCAGAACCAAAATCACTATCTCAATCTAGTTTCATTGAAAAAGAGAAGAAGCATGCTGTAAAGTCCGCTGACCATTTTTCACCTGCCTGCTGTAGTACAGTCACAACTCTTCAGTGATTTGTGCTCTTGTATATGATAAAAGGGGTGTGAAACTATGAGAAAGGGAAGAACAGATGAATTAGGGCCTCTTCGGCTATTTCCTCTTTAGCTCACACTGATCCTTTTCACAGCCAACCAAAGGCTAACAGATCAATTTTTATCCTTATTTAATCCATGAATTTCCATATACAAGATACCTATTAAGCATTACAAGTGCTTCCTTTCAACCTGACTAGGTAGTTGCATATCCACCAGCATGTCAAACTTTATATTTCAGCTCTTTGGTTGCAGAAAAAAAAAATGGAGAATGTGGGCATTGATCCCACTACCTCTCACATGCTAAGCGAGCGCTCTACCACTTGAGCTAATTCCCCTGACTCATTTTGCTGTGTTGCGCACAAAGCAGATGCTGGGTTAATTACAATCCTGACGTTTTACCACATGATCCTTAACAGATTTCTGCACACCCCATATCAGAAAACCTCAATTCCAGACTACTTTCTAAGGACTTTCAGCCTTTTTACTCATTCTCACCCTCCACCAAAAACAGCATCTTTCCAGATTTCCAAATATCCTATGGAAACTACAGGCTTCAGTGTTTAGAAGCTGAAAATTACTGCTTTAGCGTGCTTTTCTAGATCCCACTCCTCTCCTTTGTAAGACCTAAAGTAGCAAAAAGATCAATGGAGAATGTGGGCATTGATCCCACTGCCTCTCGCATGCAAAGCAAGCGCTCTACCATTTGAGCTAATTACTCTCTTCTTTGAAGCAGTTCTGAAGATGAAAAAGGATGATATGCTGAGCCTAGCCTAACTGCTTCTCTGTGTAGAACCAAATTCACTATCTCAATCTAGTTTCATTGAAAAAGAGAAGAAGCATGCTGTAAAACCGGTGACCATTTTTCACCTGCCTGCTGTAGTACAGTCACAACTCTTCAGTGATTTGTGCTCTTGTATATGATAAAAGGGGTGTGAAACTAGGAGAAAGGGAAGAACAGATGAATTAGGGCCTCTTCTGCTATTTGCTCTTGAGCTCACACTGATCCTTTTCACAGACAACCAAAGGCTAACAGATCACTTTTTGTCCTTATTTAATCCATGAATTTCCATATACAAGATACCTATTAAGCATTACAAGTGCTTCCTTTCAACCTGACTAGGTAGTTGCATATCCACCAGCATGTCAAACTTTATATTTCAGCTCTTTGATTGCAGAAAAAAAAAAATAGAGAATGTGGGCATCGATCTCACTACCTTTCACATGCTAAGCGAGCACTCTATCACTTGAGCTAATTCCCCTGACTCATTTTGATGTGTTGCGCACAAAGCAGATGAAGGGTTAATTACAATCCTGACGTTTTACCACATGATCCTTAACAGATTTCTGCACACCCCATATCAGAAAATCTCAATTCCAGACTACTTTCTAAGGACTTTCAGCCTTTTTACTCATTCTCACCCTCCACCAAAAACAGCATCTTTCCAGATTTCCAAATATCCTATGGAAACTACAGGATTCAGTGTTTAGAAGCTGAAAATTACTGCTTTAGCGTGCTTTTCTAGATCCCACTCCTCTCCTTTGTAAGACTTAAAGTAGCAAAAGGATCCATGGAGAATGTGGGCATTGATCCCACTGCCTCTCGCATGCAAAGCGAGCACTCTACCATTTGAGCTAATTCCCCTCTTCCTTGAAGCAGTTCTGAAGATGAAAAAGGATGATATTCTGAGCCAAGCCTAACTGCTTCTCTGTGCAGAACCAAAATCACTATCTCAATCTAGTTTCATTGAAAAAGAGAAGAAGCATGCTGTAAAGTCCGCTGACCATTTTTCACCTGCCTGCTGTAGTACAGTCACAACTCTTCAGTGATTTGTGCTCTTGTATATGATAAAAGGGGTTTGAAACTAGGAGAAAGGGAAGAACAGATGAATTAGGGCCACTTCTGCTATTTCCTCTTGATCTCACACTGATCCTTTTCGCAGCCAACCAAAGGCTAACAGATCACTTTTTGTCCTTATTTAATCCAGGAACTTCCAATTACAGGATACCTTTTAAGCATTGCAAATGCTTCCTTTCAACCTGACTAGGTAGTTGCATATCCACCAGCATGTCAAACTTTATATTTCAGCTCTTTGGTTGCAGAAAAAAAAAATGGAGAATGTGGGCATCGATCCCACTACCTCTCACATGCTAAGCGAGCGCTCTACCACTTGAGCTAATTCCCCTGACTCATTTTGATGTGTTGCGCACAAAGCAGATGAAGGGTTAATTACAATCCTGACGTTTTACCACATGATCCTTAACAGATTTCTGCACACCCCATATCAGAAAATCTCAATTCCAGACTACTTTCTAAGGACTTTCAGCCTTTTTACTCATTCTCACCCTCCACCAAAAACAGCATCTTTCCAGATTTCCAAATATCCTATGGAAACTACAGGATTCAGTGTTTAGAAGCTGAAAATTACTGCTTTAGCTTGCTTTTCTAGATCCCACTCCTCTCCTTTGTAAGACTTAAAGTAGCAAAAGGATCCATGGAGAATGTGGGCATTGATCCCACTGCCTCTCGCATGCAAAGCAAGCACTCTACCATTTGAGCTAATTCCCCTCTTCCTTGAAGCAGTTCTGAAGATGAAAAAGGATGATATTCTGAGCCAAGCCTAACTGCTTCTCTGTGCAGAACCAAAATCACTATCTCAATCTAGTTTCATTGAAAAAGAGAAGAAGCATGCTGTAAAGTCCGCTGACCATTTTTCACCTGCCTGCTGTAGTACAGTCACAACTCTTCAGTGATTTGTGCTCTTGTATATGATAAAAGGGGTTTGAAACTAGGAGAAAGGGAAGAACAGATGAATTAGGGCCTCTTCTGCTATTTCCTCTTGATCTCACACTGATCCTTTTCGCAGCCAACCAAAGGCTAACAGATCACTTTTTGTCCTTATTTAATCCAGGAACTTCCAATTACAGGATACCTTTTAAGCATTGCAAATGCTTCCTTTCAACCTGACTAGGTAGTTGCATATCCACCAGCATGTCAAACTTTATATTTCAGCTCTTTGGTTGCAGAAAAAAAAAATGGAGAATGTGGGCATCGATCCCACTACCTCTCACATGCTAAGCGAGCGCTCTACCACTTGAGCTAATTCCCCTGACTCATTTTGATGTGTTGCGCACAAAGCAGATGCTGGGTTAATTACAATCCTGACGTTTTACCACATGATCTTTAACAGATTTCTGCACACCCCATATCAGAAAACCTCAATTCCAGACTACTTTCTAAGGACTTTCAGCCTTTTTACTCTTTCTCACCCTCCACCAAAAACAGCATCTTTCCAGATTTCCAAATATCCTATGGAAACTACAGGCTTCAGTGTTTAGAAGCTGAAAATTACTGCTTTAGCGTGCTTTTCTAGATCTCACTCCTCTCCTTTGTAAGACTTAAAGTAGCAAAAGGATCCATGGAGAATGTGGGCATTGATCCCACTGCCTCTCGCATGCAAAGCGAGCACTCTACCATTTGAGCTAATTCCCCTCTTCCTTGAAGCAGTTCTGAAGATGAAAAAGGATGATATTCTGAGCCAAGCCTAACTGCTTCTCTGTGCAAAACCAAAATCACTATCTCAATCTAGTTTCATTGAAAAAGAGAAGAAGCATGCTGTAAAGTCCGCTGCCCATTTTTCACCTTCCTGCTGTAGTACAGTCACAACTCTTCAGTGATTTGTGCTCTTGTATATGATAAAAGGGGTGTGAAACTAGGAGATAGGGAAGAACAGATGAATTAGGGCCTCTTCTGCTATTTCCTCTTTAGCTCACACTGATCCTTTTCACAGCCAACCAAAGGCTAAAAGATCACTTTTTGTCCTTATTTAATCCAGGAACTTCCAAATACAGGATACCTTTTAAGCATTGCAAATGCTTCCTTTCAATCTGACTAGATAGTTGCATATCCACCAGCATGTCAAACTTTATATTTCAGCTCTTTGGTTGCAGAAAAAAAAAAATGGAGAATGTGGGCATCGATCCCACTACCTCTCACATGCGAAGCAAGCGCTCTACCACTTGAGCTAATTCCCCTGACTCATTTTGATGTGTTGCGCACAAGCAGGTAGGATGCTAGCAAATTATCTTAAAGCAAGGAAAAGAAGAACAAAAATTGTTGTAATAAAAGATAAAAATGGAAAATCACATAATAAAATTGATCAGATTCTAAAACAATTTTTTAGTTTTTATAAAGACTTGTATTCTTCTGAATCTTACAGAGATAAAGAAAAGGATGGATTGGAATTTTTAAGTTCACTTAAGGGGCCTCAAATTCCTGAACATATAAAAGGAAGTTTAGAAGAACCTATATCTTTAAAAGAGTTAGAAACAGCATTGAAGTCTCTTAGAGTTGGATCCGCTCCAGGTGGTGATGGATATACGGTAGAGTTCTATAAATTATTTCAAAATACTTTGTTACCCTATTTGTTAAAATTATATCAATACCAACTGAATAAAAATTGTATATCAGGTACTATGGCAGATTCATTAATTATTGTCTTACCAAAACCAAACAAAGATCATACTTTGGTATCAAACTACAGGCCTATTTCATTAATTAATGTAGATGGTAAACTTTTAGCCAAAGTTTTGGCATTAAGATTGGCCAAAGCTCTCCCTTTTATTATTGATACTCACCAAACAGGATTCGTTGCAAGAAGACATTCTTCCAATAATACCAGACTGGCTTTTCATACTTTAAATTTAACAAAAGATATTCAGGATCCGGCATTCTTAATTTCTTTGGATGCAGAAAAAGCCTTTGACAGAGTTGAATGGTCTTTTATGTATCAAGCATTAGAATGGTTTGGTATAGGGACTGGTTTTATTCAAATGATTCAGACATTGTATAGCTCCCCTGGTGCTAGGCTATATATTAATAATAATTTATCAGATAGATTTAGTTTACAAAGGGGGGTTAGACAAGGTTGTCCTTTGTCTCCTTTGCTTTTTGATGTTGTTCTGGAACCCTTGTTGATAGCTATTAATCAGGCAAAGGAGATACAAGGAATTCCGTTTTCAAGTTGGGAATATAAGCTCTCCGCTTATGCGGATGATATTCTGCTTTATTTGAGGAAACCAGAGACTACTATTCCATGTTTGCTTGAATTGATTGAAAAATTTGGAAAGTTTTCTGGGTACAAGATTAATTGGAGCAAATCGGAAGTGCTACCACTTAATGTACATTGTACCAAAGGATTATTTGATTCATTTACATTTGTTTGGAAAGAAGATGGATTAAAATATTTAGGAATCAATATCAAAAGTAATATTGAAGATACAGTAAAGGAAAATGAAAAACTTTTATTAAAGAAAGTAACGGAAATGTGTGAGCAATGGAATCCTTTATATTTATCTTGGTGGGGGAGAGTTCAAACAATTAAAATGATGATATTGCCTGTGGTTTGTTATCAAATGAGTATGATACCAGTTTTTTTTCAGGGGTCATTTTATAAAAAGTTGAATGGTATTCTTACAAAATTTGTTTGGTTGGGGAAAAGACCTAGAATTGCTTTAGTAAAGTTACAAAAAACAATTGTGGAAGGGGGGGTAAATTTTCCAAATTTTTATAGGTACCATCAAGCCTATATTTTAAGACAGGGTATGTATTGGGTCCTTCCAGAGCTCATGGAGAATGTCCCAGACTGGTTGTATTTGGAATGGCGACTCATGTTTCCTATACATTTGGTTCATCTTTTGAGTATACCAATGCCTAATAGATACAAAGGGAATAGAATTTTGATTGATACTTGGAAGACTTTGAGATATGTTACTAAATTATCACCTATTCCAATTTTTAAATCATTAAATCAATCCATTTGGCTAAACTCCAAGATCAAAATAGGCGGTCATAAAATTCTCTGGAAACAATGGATCATTGCAGGAATAAGAACTTTAAATGATGTTATTTCAAATGGTAAGCTGCTTAGTTTTTCACAGCTGCAACATAAATATGGTTTTACTAAGTCACAAAGTTTTAAATGGTTGCAGCTGAAGCAGGCTATTCAGGAGGGGTTCCCTGAATGGAAAGATCTTGATACTCAATATAGTTTGGAAATCCTGTGTTTCCAGGCGGATTTCTTGGGTCACCAAGCCGCTAAGTGGTATAAATTGATTTATGGTTTTACAAATAAAAAACAAAAAACGGGTCTAAAAGACATTTGGAGCATTGAGATTAAGCATCAAATTTCTGCTTCTCAATGGCCACGAATTTGGTCTTGGAGAATTAGATGTACAGTGTCGGCATCTATGAGACAGACTTGGTTCTTTTTGTTGCATAGAGCTCTTTTGACCCCAGTACGTTTACAAAAGTTTGATAGCTCTAGATCTAATAAATGTTGGCACTGTAATCTAGAAGCAGGGACTTTGGATCATCTAATTTTTTATTGTCCTTGTATTAACGCCTTCTGGAAGTCAATTTGGTCTCAAATTAATTATTTTCTAGAAAATCCAGTTGCTATGTCATATGATACAATTTTGTTTGGAACAATGATGAGAGCAAAGAGTCAAATTTCAGCAAATAATAATAAATTACTAATGATTATGACAGGGGTTGCCATTCAAAATATAACTAGAAATTGGAAAGATTATATAAGACTTAACTATACTTTTTGGTGGAATTCTATATGTTATATTTATAAAATGGAACGAATTATTGCTATGCAAAAAGGAAATTATAACAAATTTAAAAAAATTTGGGGGCCATTGATTGAATATTCGAATGATTAGACACTTTTTTTTTTTTATAGAAGAATAATATGATATGGGATTGGGAGGGTATAATGTGTGAGATTCAAATAAAATGTTGATATGTGTGGAAGGGAAGGGGGGAGGGGGGATAATATAAGATTTAATATTATATGAAGTAAACAAGTGAATTGTATGAATATTGAATGATTATTGTATACTTGTTATGAGATATGAAAATGAATAAAGAATTGGAAAAAAAAAAAAGCAGATGCTGGGTTAATTACAATCCTGACGTTTTACCACATGATCCTTAACAGATTTCTGCACACCCCATATCAGAAAACCTCAATTCCAGACTACTTTCTAAAGACTTTCAGCCTTTTTACTCATTCTCACCTTCCACCAAAAACAGCATCTTTCCAGATTTCCAAATATCCTATGGAAACTACAGGCTTCAATGTTTAGAAGCTGAAAATTACTGCTTTAGCATGCTTTTCTAGATCCCACTCCTCTCCTTTGTAAGACCTAAAGTAGCAAAATGATCCATGGAGAATGTGGGCATTGATCCCACTGCCTCTTGTATGCAAAGCGTGCACTCTACCTTATGTGCTAATTCCCCTCTTTCTTGAAGCAGTTCAGAAGATGAAAAAGGATGATATGCTGAGCCTAGCCTAACTGCTTCTCTGTGCAGAACCAAATTCACTATCTCAATCTAGTTTCATTAAAAAAGAGAAGAAACATGCTGTAAAGTCCGCTGCTCATTTTTCACCTGCCTGCTGTAGTACAGTCAGAACTCTTCAGTGATTTGTGCTCTTGTATATGATAAAAGGGGTGTGAAACTAGGAGAAAGGGAAGGACAGATGAATTAGGGCCTCTTCTGCTATTTCCTCTTGAGCTCACACTGATCCTTTTCACAGCCAACCAAAGGCTAACAGATCACATTTTGTCCTTATTTAATCCATGATATTCCATATATAGGATACAGGACCTTTTCATCCTAATCTATTAACATTTACAGATTTGGTATTTCAGGAATTAGAAAAGTAGGAGGAGCAATGGTGTAGATCCATTAAAAAGAATAATCTTACTTATGAAGAAACAGCTCTTATTCGGCAACTGAGAGAACATCCTGCCATCTTAGTATCCTGGGGAGGGGCGACAGTAATTCAATCCAGAGGCAAGTATAACAATGAAGCTTACAGACAATTGAATAATACTAATCATTACAGACATCTATCTGCTAATCCCACCAATAATATCAAATTGGAAATTGCTTAAACCTTATCTGAAGCGTCTAAGAATCATACTATTACTCATAAGGAATTGCAATTTCTGAAGGAAGATTTTCCTGTGACCCCTCAGATCTATTTCTTACTCAAAATCCATAAGGATATAAGTACTTCCCCGGGATGCCCAATTGTATCTATGAGGAATTCCATACTAGAACCTCTCTCGAAATTTATTGATATTTTCCTGAGGCATGAAGTTAAAAAGACACGATCCTATATCCAAGATACCACCAATATGTTGAAGTTACTGGAATCTATTACGACTGTCACTTGCCATTTTGTATGTGGCTTCATTATACATGATGATCCCTGCAGAAGAAGCTTTAGAGTTATTACAGGGGCTGTTTGATTGCAAGACCCTCTATCCTAGGATATCTACAGAATTCCTGACGCAATTGGCTAAGCTGGTTCTCACCAGAAGTTACTTCTGGTTTAATGGAGAATTTTTTGAACAGATGCACGGCATTGCGATGGGCACCTCGATGGCTCCTTCGATTGCCAATTTATACATGGCTAACATGGAAGATAAATACATTTATGAATCTGAGGGTTTCAAACACATCTTTTTATGGAAAAGATTCCTTGACGACATTTTTCTGATTTGGACTTCAACCATACAGGCTTAATCAGTTATTACCAAATATCAAATTTTCTGCCATGATTAACACCAAAGAAATCTCCTTTTTGGACATTTGGATTTCTAAGGAAGCTACCCTCTATCGGAAGACAACAGATAGAAATAGTCTGTTGCGCTACCATAGCTTTCACCCTCTTTGTCTTAGGAACAGTCTTCCCATCAGCCAATTTCTCCGTCTCCGGAGGCTATGTTCCTCTATAGATGATTTTAAAACTCAAGCGTAGGATATGAAAGAAAGGTTTTATCAATGCGGGTACCCTAGGGACATTATACACCAGGGCTAAATATGCCCATAGAGAGTTACTTTTGACATTTCAACAGGACCAGGAAGATATTGGTCTTTTTTTTGTTCAAAAATTCACTCCTCTTTCCACATGTATTAACAAGGTGATTTTGAGACACTGGCATGTGGTTAGACTGGCGGTACTGGAATGCCCTAGCAAACCTACATTTTCCTACAAACGCACCAGAAATATTGGAGAATTGGTTAAACATAAAGTCCCTTGGAACGTACTCGTGGCGGCCATTCTGACTGTGGCAGGTGTCAATGGTGTCACCTTACTATGTCAGGCCAATACTGGACTAACCCGGACACTGGGAATAAATACTATAGTCAAACTTCTACTACGTGTGAATCTACAGGAGTTGTGTACTTGATACAGTGCCCTTGTAATAAAATCTATGTTGGCTGCACTATGCGCTCCATAAAAATCAGACTAAATGAGCATAAATCTAGAGTACGCACAGAACGGGACACAGCCCCTTTAGTTAGACACTGGCAACTTATGGGCCATACCTGGTCTGACTTCAGATGGAGAATCATTGATTCTGTCACAGTAGGTTGGGAGGGAGGTAATATTCAGAAAGCTTTAGCATATAAAGAACAAAAATGGATTTACAATTTGAAGACCTTAGTACCTACAGGGCTTAATGAGGAGATCGAGTGGCTATCCGTATTATGATGACTGGATGTTCATCTTCTTGTCTGGTTCAGTTGAGCCCCGCACGGACGATGGATGACGTCAACTGTGGTTGCCGGGTGTCGTCTCCTTACGTTTGTTGTGTGTGCGTGTGGCCAGCTGTATTTAATCCCATCTTTATAGCGTGAACTAGCTCCTGTGTTGGTAGGAAATACTCCAAATTGTTGTCGGGTCTGGGTGTCTCAGTTTTGACAATTGATTCTGTAAACTTAAAAGGGGCAATCCAGTTGTTTTAGGTTGTCAGTGCAAAGTGTTGATGTTAAGATAGTATGTTACTGTGTTACAGTTTTTCCTCGACCCTGAAGAAAGTTTCTTTTGGTGAAACATGCATGTCGGGAGAGGAGAAGAATGGACAATATTACTCTTAGTTAAAGCTAAGTGATGTTCCATTAATTTTAAAGTATTTAAAATAAGGCAAAATATAAAAAAGCAATAAAAAGAAAAAACAAATGTGTTAATAAAGGTGGCCCGATGAAGAGTTATATGGCCAGGGGTATGTACCCTTATGGTGGTCTGAAGGTCCATACATTTGAATAATAAATGACAGTGTATGTCTATAGAAAAATTACTGAGACAACCAATACAATTACTCTGCGCCCTAGAGACATATCATCAGGACAGTCCAACAAGAAACTGCTTTGAAAGTGAAAATGTTATGCAAAGGTCTAATATAGGAGGGGCTCAATGAGTCTGGAGGTGCAGCAGATGGTTTATGTGCATCAAAGGAGCTTTTATTCTGTTTTTTTATTAATATTATTATGATATTATAAATGAAGTCTGGTTAGAAGCATCAACAGACCTTGCAGCATGTTTAATCAGAAAGGCCAAACATCATACATTTTATTCTCCTAGCTATTTTGATTCCAGAATTTCAACCTTATTTAAAAATGCTTTGAATCCTTGACTATAAAAGTGTTTCTGGTGCTTTGTTGTCTGATTCCATGGAAGTAATTAATTTACTGTCTAATTTCCATGTCTCAAAAGCAAAACATAAAATATTACAGAATCAGATGTCTTTGTCTTCCAGTTACTTCCTAAATAATTATTCAACCATCTGCTTGGGCTCATCTTCACTAACGTTACACACATTAATCACTGGTTACAATGCCATAAGCTACTAGAGGGTCTTTGTTTTCAACCAAGAAGCCACCGTAAGAGTAAACTGTGGCTAACATTTCATCAAATCAGATATAAGCAACAGATCACACTTTTCTAAGGAAGGATATAACAGAAAGAGGGAACATATTTTACAGTGCACTGAAGCTCATGAAAGGTAAATAAACAACCTATTGCATGGGGTAATATGTATTGACCATTTTAGAGATGCGATCTTCTTAAGCCTGACTAAGAAGAGTCTTCAAAGACTTCAGTTGATCCAGAATACTGCGGCTAGGCTGATCTTTGCAAAAGGTAAATTTGATCATGTTTCCCCACTTTTGCTAAAACTTCACTGGCTTCCAATTATTTCTAGAGTATATTTCAAATGTGCTTGTTTTACATTTAAGATCTTGTATGGCATTTTTCCTTCCTTCTTTTCTCTATTTTGGAATTCTACAAGATCTGAGATTACCAGACCCACTCAAAAACTTAAAATATCCTTCCCTACGCTGAAAGGCGTCATCTATACTGGAAAATTAGGGAAGTCTCTTCTTTTCAAAATTACTGAGCCCTGGAATAATTTTCCTTTCCAATTGCATGATCAGGGCTTTCTCCAATTATTCCGTAAACATCTGAAAACTTGGCTCTTTTAAAAATTGTGATCTTCGTTTCCTTCTATATTACCCCTTCCCCTATTGTATTTTTTCTTTAATTTTCTGTAAACCGTGCCGAGCTCTATTTTTATAGAGAAGATGCGGTATATAAGCTTAAGGTTTAGTTTAGTTTAGAGAGTCATCCACTGGGTTGTATGAAAAAAAGGAAAAGATAGATATGATAGTTCATCACAAATGTGTGAAAGGACAACATAAGGACTTATAAAATCCCACAGCAAATAAAATCTCATTAGCCACGACTTAGGCCCTCTTTTACTAAGGTGCGCTAATCGAATTAGTGTGCGCTAAATGCTAACGCATGCATGCTAGTCTATGGACATATTAGCGTTTAGCGCACGCTATTTCTATTAGCGTGCGCTTATCGGTTAGCGCACCTTAGTAAAAGAGGGAGTTAGTCATGCAATACAAATTAATGAAAGATTCCTTCTCTGCACTAGGAAGTAGAGAATGACACGGGGAAAAATTCTGTCCCCGTCACCGTCCCATTCCTGGACCACCATCCTCTGCACCGCCCCGTCCCCGCTGGTCCTTTCACCGCCCCGTCCCTGTCTCTGCTGTCCCCTTCACCGCTCCATCACCGTCCCCGCTGTCTCTTTCACCACCCCGTCACCGTCCCCGTCTTCAGCGTCTTCTCCTCTCCAATCCCCCATCCCCAGCACCCTTCTCGCGGTCCAGCAGCTCCCTCCCGCCGGCCAGCCGTGCATTTCCCTCCCTTCCTCCTTTTCCCTTACCTTTTCTTCTTGAAACTGGCGATTTCTATAAGGCTACGAGCTGTATTACAGCTGGAGCCTTGAAATTGCGTCGGGTTGCCTGCTAGAAAAGTCTCCTCCGATGCAAGCGGAAACAGGAAGTTGCGTCAGAGGAGACTTTTTCCAGCAGGCAATGCGACGCGACTTCAAGGCTCCGGCTGTAATACAGCTCGTAGCCTTATAGAAATTGCCAGTTTCAAGAAGAAAAGGTAAGGGAAAAGGAGGGAGGGAGATGCATGGACGGCCGACGGGAGAGAGTGGGCTGCTGATCGAACGTTCGTTCATGGTGCGTTCACTACTTGTTCACCGCCCCGTGCTACCATTTACTTCTCCACGGGGTGGTGAATGGCCTTGTCCCCGAACTCGCGGTGACCTTTTTTTTTGGTTACCGTTTTAACGGGTTACCTGCGGCTAGCCGCGGGTAACAACCACCGTGTCATTCTCTACTAGGAAGCTCTCATTCTCCCTCAGTTTGCAAGCCTATAGATGCCAGAAAAAAAAAAAAGGAATATAAAGTTTTAGATTTGCTTTGCATTCTGTAACACTTTTTTTTAAAACAGCAGATAGATTATAGACACCTGTGGGAGCTCTGCCAATTATTCCCTTGCACACAATAAGAACATAAGAGTTGCCATACTGGGATAGACTGAAGGTCCATTAAGCCCAGTGTCCTATATCCTGCAGTGGCCATCCAGTTCATAAAAGATCTTAAAAGAACAAAACAGATTTTGCTTATCCTTAAAATAGGCAGTAGATTTTATCAAGTCCCTCTTAATGGCTTATGGACTCTTCTTTTAGGACAGTAGCCAAATTATTTTTAAACCCTGCAAGCTAAGGGGTTCATAATCAAAAAATATAAACACCCAAAAAGCATCTTAAATTGGCACTTGGACGTCCTAATCGCCAGGATGTCCAAGTGCTGATAATCGAAACCATCTTTCTGGCCATTTAGCAAGGTGTACCAGCCTCTGTGCACCCAGAGATGGGCATGGCGGAGGCATGTTATGGGCAGGCTTTGGGCATCTAGGGACAAGGAAGCTGGATGCCGGGGAGTCCCTAGGCGTCGTGTACTTGGACTTCAGTAAAGCTTTTGATAGCGTCCCACACCGCAGGTTACTGAGCAAGATGAAATCAATGGGACTGGGAGAAACTCTAACTGCATGGGTCAACGATTGGCTAAGCGGTAGACTTCAGAGGGTGATAGTAAACGGTACCCTCTCCAAAACTTCGGCGATGACCAGTGGAGTGCCGCAGGGCTCGGTATTAGGTCCGATCCTATTCAACATATTTGTAAGTGATCTGACTCAGGGGCTTAAAGGTAGAATAACATTGTTCGCCGATGACACCAAACTCTGCAACATAGTAGGTAAAAGCACTTTGCCCGACAGTATGACGCAAGACCTACTTCTACTGGAACATTGGTCCTCGACTTGGCAGCTTGGCTTCAGTGCAAAAAAATGTAAGGTCATGCACCTTTGCAGCAGAAATCCGTGCAAAACTTACACACTAAATGGCGAGACCTTAGCCAAGACTGTAGCGGAACGGGATTTAGGAGTGATAATCAGTGAAGACATGAAAATTGCCAATCAGGTAGAGAAGGCTTCATCCAAGGCTAGACAAATGATGGGTTGCATCCGCAGAAGCTTTGTTAGCCGGAAACCCGAAGTCATCATGCCGTTGTACAGATCCATGGCGAGACCTCACATGGAATATTGTGTTCAATTCTGGAGGCCACATTACCAAAAAGATGTGCTGAGAGTTGAGTCGGTTCAAAGAATGGCCATCAGGATGGTCTCGGGGCTTAGGGATCTCCCGTATGAGGAAAGGCTGAATAAATTGCAGCTATACTCTCTCAAGGATCGTAGAGAGAGAGGAGACATGATTGAGACGTTTAAATATATCACAGGCCGTATCGAGGTGGAAGATGATATCTTCTTTCTTAAAGGACCATCGGCCACAAGAGGGTATCTGCTGAAAATCAGAGGAGGGAAATTTCATGGCGACACCAGGAAGTATTTCTTCACAGAAAGGGTAGTTGATCATTGGAACGAACTTCCACTGCAGGTGATTCAGGCAACCAGTGTGCCAGATTTTAAAAGTAAATGGGATACACATGTGGGATCTCTAGAGGGGTTAAGTCGAGGGGGTGGGTGATTAGAGTGGGTAGACTTGATGGGCTACGGCCCTTTTCTGCCGTCATTTTTCTATGTTTCTATGTGTCTAAGCTTGGACATCTTGGAGCGATAAACATTTTGCAAGACTTCATGGATAGAGCTTAGACATTCAGAGTTACACTTCTCCCTCTGAATCCGTGGTTTCAGTATTCACGGATTCGGTTATTCACGATTTTTTATTTATTTTTTTTTTTACAAACAATTTATTTTCATTTTTTGGCTATTTTTAAGCCGTCCAAGCCTCCCCGGAACCTTACCTGGTGGCCTAGCGGTGAAGCGGGGCAGGAGCGATCTTTCTATGTTCCAGCCCTGTGCAGAGCCGTCATCAGAATGGCTGCTGGGAGTTCCCGTTGTCTTAAGACTACAACGGGAACTCCCGGTAGCCATTCTGATGACGGCTCTACACAGGGCAGGAGTATAGGAAGATTGGGCCTGCTCCGCTTTACCGCTAGACCACCAGGTAAGGTTCCGTGAATGCAGGAGGGAGGAGGGGTGGGTCAGAGCCGGCCGAGAAATTATTCACGATTTTTCACACTTCGCAGTCCGGCTCTGCACCTAAACCCCGCGAATACCGAGGGAGAAGTGTAGACCTGTTTTAGAAGTGTCTAAGTGCCACAAAAGTGCTCATACTGACCAGATGACCACTGTATACATCAAGGTAAGACAACCCCACATTCCCCAGTGCTCTCTGACCCTCTTTCACCACACAGAAGTGAGAACAGAAAGGTACATACCTGTCTCTAGAACAACAGCATCTGGTATGGTGAAGCCTAGTAGACCTGCACACAGGTGTCAAGTAGCCTGGTGGGTGGGCTAGTGAACCATAGAGAGGAGGACCCAGGCCCATAAGCTACTCTAACCACTACATTTATGGTAGAAAGTGTGAACCCATCCAACCCCTAAGCAATAGATTAAGGGATTTTTCCTCCCCCCATCTATGGGCTCTGTATCCCCAAGAGAGTTATTTAAATGTGTGAACTCTTGCATTAAATAACCATAACTTTAAAATCTTTGCACATTTTAGGATACATTATCTGGTTCTAGCATGCCATCTAGTGTTGTCAACAGAGTATTCTGAATTGATGGCTCATGACAGTGATTACATTGTAGAAGAAAAATCGAGTCTAATGAAAATTTAGCAGTTTTGCTTCGACAGAAGGAAAACACGCTTAAAAATACATTGTAAATTTTTTTCTAAATGGTCAAATCTAATGGCTCAGATAATATTATTGTATCAGAATACAGTAATAAGATAAATAAGGTAATTTTATATCAAGACAGAAAATAAAATAGCATAGATTTTATAATGTGAAATAAAAATTCATTGATTTATAGGAGACTGATTTGAAATAACATGAAATGCATAATACTTTAAGAAGTGCCATGCTGGAAGAAACCAATGGTCCATTGATCCCAGAAGAAAGAGGTAATGATGAGCTCATAGTCTACCTGGCTAATCATCTATAAACAGTAGAGTCTCGGTTAACCAGGTCTCAGTTAACTAGGACTCACACAACTGACACAAAAATCGCCAGTGGAAAAAAAAAGTCCCCCAAAATGGCAGAAGCAGACGGTCATCCTGAGCAGTGAACTCCCTCTCTCCCTCTCCCTCTCTCTCTTCCTTACCTGAAGTGCAGTGGTCAGCAGGAGGCACAAGTTGCTTATGGCCAACCCCAAGAGGGTTTTTCCTCTGATGCGTCACTTTAGACGCATCAGAGGAAAGGCTTTGCCAGGGCTGGCCATGAGCAACCTGTTTTGAGGCTGCCTCCTGCTGGCTGCTGTGCTTCTGGTAAGGAAGAGAGAGTGAGGGAGCGAGGGGGGTTTGCGGCTCAGGAGTGCCACCTGCTTCTGCCACTTCGGGGCTTGAGGGAGGGAGGAGGATTTTATGGTTCAGGACTGCTGCCATGCTGGTGCTTCAGGGCGGGGGGGAGGGGCAGGAATTGAGTGTGTGTTAGACAAGGTTTAGAACACACTCTCAATTAACCAGAAAAACATTTATCCAGTATCCACCAATTCCTGTGGGTGCCGGATAACTGAGATTCTACTGTACTTTAACTTTGAGTCCTTACCATTTGTCAGTGAAATGCTCCTGTGGCCAGCAGGGATGTGGGAGCTTTCATGGGAACTCTTAAAACAAAAGTGTAGTGGACCCAGATGAGAATTACAGAAAACAGCGAATTGTCAAGGCAGAGGAGACAATGATTTATACAAGTTCCCAATATGGCCCATATTTTAGCTAATCACCTTCATTAAGGGTTGTATTTTCTATGCTTCCTTAAATAGCTTGATCTGGGGATGTCCGTTTGGTGCTCATGCAAGATGGACAGTACCCCCTTCCCCAATTTCAGTATTTAGAAGTAATCCTGGTTAAATTGTTTTTGATCCGATTTTGTCTGAGTGTGTTCTGCATAGCGTAATGCTTAAGGTTCTTAAGAAGAGAGCACCAACAACCACAATAAAAGGCCTTTATGCCAAAAGGTTTTCTAAGACCTCTAAAGATAGTGGCAGATCTAGTGCAGGAAGTTGCCTATGTGTTTGGATGGTGACAGATCCTGTGTGTCCTGAGCCGAAAGACTCAGTGCCAAACTTGGCAACAGTTTTATGAGAGATCCGAATAGCTAAAGGTGAGATAGCTAGATTGGACACTCTATTCTAGGTGGTGGCTATATTGGACACTCTATTCGATGCAATTGTGGCCTGCATGGATACCATAGCGACATGGATGAACGATAGTGAGGATGAACGGGTGGATAACAAATGGGAATGGAATAGATTGACAAGCAGATTGGAGGATCTGCAAAATAAACTCAATAAAACAGGCATCAGAGGTAAAATTTGTGGATCCTGTGAGTCAGTGGCATACCAAGGGGGGGGGGCAGTCCGCCCCAGGTGCACGCACCAAGGGGTTGCACAGCTGGCCACCCACCGGGGAATAGGCTGCCACCGGGGAAAGGCTGCCACTGCCGCCATCGGGAACCAATCGCTGCCTGGCTGGCCCAGAACGTCCTCTCTGACGTTAGAATTGACGTTGGGCGGCGAGAGTTGGTCGGCCTGTGGGGAAGAGAAGCAGGGCGAACTTGGTGCCGGCCTGTACCTGATGGCCAGTGGCAGCCTTTCCCCGGCGGCGATGGCAGCAGCATGTTTCCCAATGGTGGTGGCATGGGGAAGGGCAGGGAGAAAGAAATGGGGGGGAGACATGGAGCCAGAAAGAAAGAAAGGGGGCAGGATGAAACAAAGAAAGAAAGAAAAAAAAAGGGGGGGCATGGAAAGAGAGAGAGAAAGACAGACAGAGAAAGAAAGGGGGCATGGAGAGAGAAAGAAAGAAGGGGGCAGAGTGAAAGAAAGAAAGAAATGGGGCACGGAGAGAGTGAGAGAGAGAGAAAGACAAACATAGAGAAAGAAAGGGGGCATGGGGAGAGAGAAAGAAAGAAGGGGGCAGGGTGAAAGAAAAAGAAATGGGGCACGGAGAGAGAGAAAGACAGACAGAGAAAGAAAGGGGGCATGGAGAGAGAGAGAGAGAGAAAAAAGGGGGGCAGGGTGAAAGAAAGAAAGAAATGGGGCAAGGAGAGAGAGAAAGACAGACATACAGAAAGAAAGGGGGCATGGAGAGAGAAAGAAAGAAGGGGGCAGGATGAAACAAAGAAAAAGTTGAGAGAGGGAATGAGGTCTGGAGGAGAGGAAGCATACAGGAGTCTGAAAGAAGGGAAGAAATATTGGATGCACAGTCAGAAGAATAAAGTGCAACCAGAGACTGATGAAATTACCAAAGGTAGGAAAAATGATTTTATTTTCAATTTAGTGATCAAAATGTGTCCGTTTTGAGAAATTATATATGCTGTCTATATTTTGCACTATGGCCCCCTTTTACTACACTGCAATAGCGGTTTTTAGCACAGGGAGTCTATGAGCATCGAGAGCAGCTCCCTGTGCTAAAAAACACTATCGTAATTTAGTAAAAAGGGAGGGGGTATATTTGTCTATTTTTGTATAGTTGTTACTGAGGTGACATTGCATAAAGTCATCTGCCTTGACCACTTTGAAAACCCGCAGAATATAAATGATAATTAACATTTTCTCTGTGTACAGTGTGCTTTGTGTTTTTAACATTTTATTGTTGGTAGATCATTTTGACTTGGCCACGAAGGTAAGGGGGAGGGAGGGGAGCTGCTGAAAGACATCTAGTAATCCTTGCAGGCTTGACTGTGCAGGGAATTATTTTTGTAAAATCATGTTTTGTTATGTGACTGGCATTATTTAGACTTTAATTTCTATGAATGAATAGAATGAAAATGATATAAAATTACTTGCTTGTTTTTATGTGTGTGCGCTGAAGGAAAGTGGAGAGAGAGTGGGCTGATGACGCTGAAGGGAAATGGGGAAGAGAGAGTGGGGAGAAGATGCTGATTTATACATTGACAATTGTACAGAATATTGTTTCTTTTTATACTTTTATATAGTAAGTTCAATATAATACAAGTCAAGGCTTGTGTGGATGGAATCAAGTGGTTTATGAGGATGGGGACAGAGCTTACGGGGATTAGTCCAATAAAGTGGTATTTTCTTATTTCTCATTATTTGTTTTATTTTTATTTGTTAATTTGTAAAATGATGATTGTTATGTATCAGTTTTTTCAAATTTACATTTTGCACAATATTAGAGGACATGTAGTACTGTTTTTGTGGCGTTGTGGTGTTGCATTATATGCAGAATCTTGTTTCTTGGCAGTTCAGTTTAACTTTTGTCTACATATTTCTATTTTTAAATTTGTGATTTTTCCTTTATTGGGTGAGGGTGTCTGTGTGTATGAAAGGGACATGGCTTTCTGATAGCATCAACTGTACAGGATCAATTGACTGTGCAGGATCTGGCTTGTTTAGTTTTACAATGTATGTGTTGGTGTTCTAGTGCTCACTGCCGTGTTTAAGATGCTGCCTTTTCCTAGGTACACTCTTGTTGTGCGATATGTGGATTGTTACTAAAAATCATATTTTTCATATAGATGGAGGGTGTCAAAAAATGATGGGCCCCGGGTGTCACATATGCTAGGTACGCCACTGCTGTGAGTGCCTGAGGATAGTAAATCTCCTATGGACTATATGCAGAAGTTGCTGCATACCTGTTTCCTGAGCAATCTTTGCATCTCCTTTTTACGAGCTGGAGTGTGCCCATAGAGAACTGGATCCCAAATTGCCTCTCCGAGCCTTAATAGTTACATTACTTTGATATCTTGAAACTGAAAGGGCGCTGTGTCAAGCCCATATCGCCAAGATGGTGTGCTATGGAGACACTGAAGTTTGGCTTTTCCTGGATCTGAGCTTTGAGATTGTGCAAAGGTGTCACAAATTGTGGCAATACAAAAAAGAGCTCCAAAATAAAGGGCTTCAGGATGTAAAAATTTGTTCATAGAAACATGATGGCAGATAAAAGCCAAATGGCCCATCTAGTCTGCCCATCCGCAGTAAGCATTATCTCTTCCTCTCTCTAAGAGATCCCACATGCCTATCCCAAGCTCTCTTGAATTCCGACACAGTCTCCGTCTCCACCATCCTCTACTGGGAGACTGTTCCACGCATCTACCACCCTTTCTGTAAAAAAGTATTACCTTAGATTACTCCTGAGCCTGCCACCTCTTAAATTCATCCTATGTCCTCTCATTCCACAGCTTCTGTTCAAATGTTCATACCCTAAACAATTTGTGATATGCTAACACCTACTGGTCACTAATGGTTCACTGTTCTGAATTTCCCATCTCAGACCACAGTCCTGACAGTACAATGCAATGTGAGGTGGCTGGCTGCCTAAGGCCTGCTCCATCTCTCAGGGGAGAGGAGTGGACAAGTTCCTGGGGCCAGGACAGCCTTCCTGCGACTACTCACAGGGGAACTTGTGGGTCTCCCTAACTCTGTGATTTTCTGTTTGATAGGGTTACACCCCTCTATTTGCAATATCATTGGTTACCCATCCACTATAGAATTCGATTTAAAGCCTTAATTCTTGCACATTGACTTTTTTAATTCACTACAGCCTGACTATTTGCATTAATTTCTAATTCCTTATTCACCTTCAAGAACTTTAAGATCTATTCAAGATAACAGATTAGTACTCCCTTCAGTTAATAGAGCAAGGTGGGAGTCTACATGAAATAAGGCATTCTATTTTGCAGTTCCAAACTTATGGAATCATTTGCCCTGAGAGTTAAGTTTAGAGGAAAAATTCAAATCTTTTAAAACTATGTTAAAAACGTTTGCTTTTTTTTTATAAAGTAGTATTCGGACAAGATTCGATCCAATCTGAATTTACCCATGTTGATAGGGGTATCCCTATTACGGGGCCTTCTAGAAGTAGGGAGATTCTGAATTCTCTACAAGGAGAACTATTCCAGCAGTTGGTAATGGAACACACACGGGATGGGACACTGGACTTAGTGCTTACAAATGGGGAAAGTGTTTGTGATATTACAGTGGGTGATCATTTGGCATCCAGTGATCACTGCAAGGTACGGTTTAATATTAAGATGGGTATAGAGAGGGCTCATTCAAAAGCAAAGGTTCTAGACTTTTAAAAAACTAACTTTGTTCAGATGGGGGTTTACGTCAAGGAAATGTTGTGTGGGTGGGAACCTCTGGAAGGAGTGGAAATGCAGTGGGAAAAACTGAAAGAAGCGATTGTAAGGGCAACAAACCTTTTTGTGAGGCAAGTAAGTAAAAGTAAGAGGAAAAGAAGGCTGCTTTGATTCTCAAAAGTAGTAGCTGAGAAAATAAGGAATGAGAGGTTAGCTTTCATAAACTACAAAAGATCACAGAAAGAGGAAGACAAGCAAAAATATCTGGAAAAGTTAAGAGAGGCTGGTCGTGAAAGCAATGATACAAATGGAAGAAAAAATAGTTGACACGGTAAAACGGGGAGACAAGACTTTTTTAGATATATTAGTGATAGGAAGAAGTGCAAAAGTGGCATTGTGAGACTCAAAGGTGAAGGGGAGGAATATGTAGAAGCTGATAAAGAAAAGGCTGAATTGCTTAACAAATATTTATGTTCTGTGTTCACGGCTGAAGCGCCGGAAGCGGGACCGCAGAAGACATATGTGAATAGGGATGGAGGAGTAATAGACTCTGATCGATTTTCAGAGGGTTGTGTTCATGAGGAGCTAGCTAAAATAAAGGTAGATAAAGCGATGGGGCTGGATGGTATACATCCAAAGGTATTGAAGGAACTTAGAGAAGTTCTGGTAGCTCTGCTGACTGACCTTATCAATGCGTCTCTAGAATCGGGAGTGGTACCGGAGTACTGGAGAAGGGCAGATGTGGTCCCCTCTCCACAAAAGGGGAAGTAAGGAAGAAGTAGGGAATTACAGGCCGGTAAGTCTGACTTCTGTGGTAAGCAAATTAATGGAAATGCTTTTAAAACAGAGAATGGTCAAGTTTCTGGAATCCTGTGGATTACAGGACTGGAGACAACATGGATTCACTAGAGGCACATCTTGTCAGACAAATCTGATCAATTTCTTTGACTGGGTGACCAGAAAATTGGATAGAGGATGTGCGCTAGATGTGGTATATTTAGATTTTAGCTAAGCCTTTGACAGTGTTCCACATAAACGTCTAATAAATAAACTGAGTGCCTTTGGGATGGGTCCCAAAGTGACATGCTGGGTCAGGAACTGGTTGAGTGGAAGGCGCCATATGGTAATGATCAATGGAGATTGTTCTAAGGAAAGGGATATTACCAGTGGTGTGCCTCAAGGCTCTGTTCTTGGGCCTGTTCTTTTTAACATTTTTATAAAAGATATTGCTGAAGGGTGTCGGGTAAGATTTGCCTCTTTGCGGATGATACCAAAATCTGCAATAGAGTAGACACGCCGGATGGTGTGAATAATATGGAGAAAGACCTGGCAAAGCTTGAAGAATGGTCTGAAATTTGGCAGCTAAAGTTTTAATGCTAAGAAATGCAAGGTCGTGCATTTTGGCTGCAAAAACCAGAGGGAACGGTACAGTTTAGGGGGTGAAGAACTTATGTGCATGACGGAAGAGCGGGACTTGGATGTGATTGTATGTGATGATCTTAAGGTAGCCAAACAGGTTGAAAAGATGATGGTGAAAGCTAGAAGGATGCTAGGTTGCATAGGGAGAAGTAGGGCCAGTAGGAAAAAGGAGGTATTTATGCCTCTGTATAAGACTCTGGTGAGACCTCATTTAGAATATTGTGTACAATTCTTGAGGCTGCAGCTTCAAAAAGATATAAAAAGGATGTAGTCAGTCCAGAGGAAGGCTACTAAAATGGTGTGTGGTCTTTGTGATAAGGTGTATGGGGACAGACTTAAAGATCTCAATCTGTATACTTTGAAGAAAAGATGGGAGAGGGGGAGATACGATAGAGTTGTTTAAATACCTACATAACATAAATGTGCATGAGTCGAGTCTCTTTCATTTGAAAGGAAACTGCAATGAGAGGGCATAGGATGAAGTTAAGAGGTGATAGGCTCTGGAGTAATCTGAGGAAATAATTTTTTAGGGAAAGGGTGGTAGGTGCGTGGAACAGTCTCCAGTAAGAGGTGGTGGAAACAGACTGTTTGAATTCAAGAGGACCAGGGATAGGAACATGGGATCTCTCAGAGAGGGAAAGAGATAATGGTTGCTGTGGATGGGCAGACTAGATGGGCCATTTGGCCTTTATCTGCCGTCATGTTTCTATTTGTGGGTCCTCAGTCAACAGTCCTGTGAAATCTTAACATTATATTATTATTTTATTTTATTTAGAAGTGAATGTTATCCTGTTCTTCTGGACAAAATCTCCTATCGGTACCCTCTCTAAAAGTTATCGGAACACGAAGATCGGATATGTTTACAGTTATGGGGCCCCAATGGTGGAATGCCCTACCACAATACATTAGAACAGAAAAAGACATTATTAAATTTAAAAAACTTTTGAAGTCATACTTTTTCAAAGATGTGTTTAATATTTGAAATCCTTAGATCCCTTAGAAATTTATTGCTTTATACTTGAAATTTTCTATTTTTGCTGATGCTCACAATAACCTCTTCCCTTTCCCTTTTGTTTTTACCCCTGTTTTTCTACCAACAATTTAAAATGTAACTTTACCCTTATTTCCCTCTCAAGTCATGTTTGTCAATATGTTTTAATGTTGTTAAATGTTAGCATGTTTTTATCAATTGTATTAGATTATGTACATCGCCTAGTAATTTTAATCGGCGATTAATCAAATGCTCTAATAAACTTGAAACTTGTATGTTTATTGTTGTGTGAGTTAGGTCTATTCTATCTATCAATGGAGTTCTTTTTTTGTTATCATGTAAACCACTTGGACCAGTAAAATGAACGAGAGGTATAACCAGGGCAGGATTAACCAATAGGCCAAGTAGGCACGTGCCTAGGGCCCGAAATGGTCAGGGGGGCCCGATGAAGGAAGGCATCAACATTGTTTTTTCCATATGGTGATGGGCCCCTCCAGCATCGATCAGCAACACGGGCCCCACCCCGATCGGCAATCCCCCCCCATCAACGGAAAGTAAGACAAGCATGCAACGCGGGTAAGAAAGGCAACGGGAACTGTAATTTTGCAAGCAGTGCTGCTTGCCAAAAGCTTCCTTCTGACGCAACTTCTTGTTTCTGCCTGGGCGCATGGTGGGGTGGGGCGGGACAGGGGGCCCAGTGTATTTGTGTGCCTAGGGGCCCTCGACGAATTAATCCTGCCCTGGGTATAACAAGATTAATAAACCATAAACCATTGCACGAACCAGACCTCTAAATCTGCTACACTGGAAGTCACCCTCTTCCTCTCTTGTGAGCAACTACTGATTGTGAAATGCCACACTAATGGCATTCTCCAGCAGCCTCACAGACTGCAAATGAACAACAGTGGCTGCACAGATGCCCACTCACATATGGAAATGGCCACATAAGTCAAGGAGAAGGGGGTGGTGGCTTTAAGGCAGGGGTAGGGAACTCCGGTCCTCGAGAGCCGTATTCCAGCCGAGTTTTCAGGATTTCTCCGATGAATATGCATTGAAAGCAGTGCATGCAAATAGATCTCATGCATATTCATTGGGGGAATCCTGAAAACCCGACTGGAATACGGCTCTCGAGGACCGGAGTTCCCTACTCCTGCTCTAAGGGAAGGGGAGTGGGAACTGCACAATAGATAGAGGTGGGGCAGAAGAGAATTTAGTGGATTAGCAAGGACAAAATGTATATGACTATATTTAATAGTGCACTAAAGACACCAATTGGCATTAAAACAATATGTTCAATGGTACTCCTGATTGTTAAATAGCATTAATACAATGGTAACACAGTGTATATCCCCAAAATATGATACAGCACTTATCTTGGCTGCTGATCAGAGGAAATGTTACTTTGAATGTTGAAGGAATTTATAAAACCTATGTTTTCTGTGGTTATGAATTGTACATAAGAACATAAGAGTTGCTATACTGGAACAGAATGAAGGTCCATCAAGCCCTGTATCCTGTTTCCAAGAGTGGACAATCCAGATCACAAACACCTGGCAAGATCCTAAGGAGTAAAATAGATTTTATGCCGCTTATCCTAAGATTTCCCCAAGTCCATCTAATGGACTTTTGTTTTAGGAAATTATTCAAACCTTTTTTTTAAACCCTGCAAAGGTAACTGCTTTCACCACATTTTCCAGCAATGAATTTCAGAGTTTAATTACAGTTTAAGTGAAGAAATATTTTCTCTGGTTTGTTTAAAATCTACGACTTAGTAGCTTCATTGCCTGCCCTCTAGTACTAGTATTTTTAGAAAAAGTAAACAAGCAATTCACATTTACCCATTCCACTCTATCAAATCTCCCCTGAGCTGTTTTTTCTCCAGGCTGAAGATATCTAGCAAATAGAGAAGTCATCCCAAACATTTTATCAATTTTGTTGCCCTTCTCTGTACCTTTTCTAATTCTAATTGTTCAAAGTTGTTATATCACATGTAGATTATGAAAAATTGCAAGAGAACCTTTCTTGTGAGATTGGGAGACTGGGCATCAAAATGGCAGATGACATTTAATGTGAGCAAGTTCAAAGTGATACATGTGAGAAAGAGGAACCCAAACTATAACTACGTGATTCAGGGTTCCACATTAGAAGTCACAGCCCAGGAAAATGATCTAGGTGTTATTGTTGAGGATTTGTTGAAACTCTCAGCTCAGTGTGCAGCAACAGCTAAGAAAGCAAAAAGAATGTTAGGAATCATTAGGAAAGGAATGGAAAACAAAGATGAAAATATTATACATATCCCCCTCCATATTCGCAGGTTCAGAACTCGCAACTTCAATTATTTGCGGTTTTCATCTGGGTGACTCACCCCCACCTCCCCACTTACTTTTTAAAACCTGGTGGTCTAGCAGTGAAGAAGGGCAGGAGCGATCTTCCTACATTCCTGCCCTGTGCAGAACTGGGAACAAAAATGACTGCTACAAGTTCCCATGGTCTCGCAGGAACTCATGACAGCCATTTTTGATCCCGGCTCTGCATGGGGCAGGAGAATACGAAGATCACTCCTGCCCCGCTTCACCACTAGACCACCAGGCTTTAAAAAGTAAGTATAGTGGACAGGTCTAAGAAGCGCCATCTCCGGATCAGACCTTCGGTCCATCAAGTCCGGCGATCCGCACACGCGGAGGCCCTGCTAGGTATTCACCTGGCTTATTTTATAGCCAACCATATCTTTATATGCCTATCTCAAGGAGATATGCATCTAGTTTGCTTTTGAAACCTAGGACTGTCGATTCCGCAATAATCTCCCCTGGGAGAGTATTCCAGATGTCAACCACTCTCTGTGTGAAGCAGAACTTCCTGACATTGGTCCTGAACTTGCCCCCCCTTAGCTTCATTTCATGTCCTCTTGTCCGTGTCAAATTGGACATTGTAAATAATCTTCTCTGCTCTATTTTGTCAATTCCTTTCAGTATTTTGAAGGTCTCGATCTTGGAGGCAGGAAGGAGGCAGAGGTGGGTCAGAGTCGGCCCTTAAGTTATTCACAATTTTTTCATATTCGCGGGCTGGCTCTGCCCCTAACCCCCACGAATATGGAGGGGGAAGTGTAATGCCATGGTGCAATTCTGGTCACCACATGTCAAAAAAAATATAGAGGGCAATTTTCGAAAAGGATGTCTAAGTCCGACTTGGATGTTTCCTGCTAAACATCCAAAGTTACAAAATATGCACATATACAGTACATTGCAATTCCATTTCTGCCCTGCCGAAATGATGCCTCCAAGAACACCTGTATGCAAATGGCATAAAAGTACGGGCAATCTTTGCGTGTGCTTACATTTTACACATTTACATAGCCACACAATTTTGCAAGAGCCCTTTTGTGCCTGCTTTCATATGGTTTTATAAAATTATCCCCATAAATAGCAAATTTTGTATGCAAATATGCTATCTGAAAATCATCCTCCCTTAATGTGGCTAAAAATTCAAATCTGTGTGTGCACTTTTTCAGGGGAAAAAAAAGTGTACCCTTAGAAAAAGCAGGTGCAAGTAACCACATATGCTTTGTGCCTGTAGTAAGCATGAAAGGAGAAGTACAAGGTATATGAGTAAATGTATGCTGTCTTTCTCTCAATGTGTGTATTTTGAAAAGGGCTCCTCAGGTGTTTTGTTCCCAGCCACACAGGAAGTAGTAGATAGAAAGACCATACTAATATGGTAGATAACTGCAGAAAATGACCTTGTGGTTCACTCAGTCTGCCCAGCTATTCCTATCCACACTATAATGGACAAACAGCTGTTAAAGCTTGACCAATTATATTGGACAATGCTCCTCATCCAAGTCAAATTTTGTTGTCACATACTTTTAGTACCCTACCATGCCGGCATGAAAGAGACAACAAAGGCCCATTTTGCACAACAATAACCAGATAATTTATTAAGACAAATACATAAAATACTAACAAATCGTGACAGAATTCAAGGTTAAGTGCAAAACAGGAAGAAATTATCAACTCAAAGAAAACTGCTGGTCTATATTGTACAATAGTCATTTGAATGGGGTTACAATGGGCCGCAAAATGGACTCCAAAATACTACAGGAGGCTCCTGCATCGTGTTGATTTCCATGGAATCTTCTCTTCAAAACGAAAACAATTTTCTCCATTTCTTCTGTGAACATTAGGCCAGCTTCATTTACTGCATAACAATACACTTACAATACATTAATCAAAACTAGGCTGGTTTTATCAAATACAGTAACAAGAACTAAGCCTAACTTCCAGAGAAAGAGCCAGTTACACTTCAAAATGCTTTCCTGAGCTGTTTATTGGCTATGCTTATGTAAAGTCAAGACTATAAGATGAACTGAATTCAGATTCAGCACTTTGAACAGAGGGCTCAACATACATTACAACAGAGGCAGACCAAAACCAGGTTTTTCGGTTTTAACTGAAACCAAATCTGTGGCTGAAATTCACTCTTTCAGCTAAAGCCAGCCCAACCCAAATTGCTCCTGTCTATCACAGCTCCAATGTCAAAATGGCTGCTGCCACCTTCAGTGGCAGTCTAGCAAGAATTCTGCTAAAGATCTCGGCAGTCATTTTGATGGTGGAGACGGCAAAGGAAGGAGTGACTTAGGATCATTCCTGCTTTGGTTAGGCCACTAGACCACCAGGGATTAAGGCAAGCCCAGTGGGGGAGGGAGGGGGTATCTGGTCATGAAAGATGGAGGGATGGGCATGGTTCAGCATACAGTTTTGGTTTCAGCATACATATTTTGGGCCAATTCTGGTACCAAAACCTTGCTCAGGAGGCCTCTACATTAGTTCTCTCATAGATCACAATTCCCTCAATATTCAGGCCACAGCGGTCAGCATTTGATAGGGCTGCCCACTGCGGGAAGAACTAGGCCTGGATATTCAGTGCCACCACTTAACTAGACACCAATACTAAATATCTGACTTTGCTGGTGCCCGGAAGTTATCTGAGGATATTGAGGGCCAGATGCACAGAACTCCGGCAACCCGGTGGAAAACACTGGGTTGGGAGCGGGTTTCATTTTCTTCAGTGATGCTCATAACAAATAGCATGCAAATTATACGCACACTATTTATGCTGAGTATGCTGGTGAAGGAGGAAAGAACTGTGCCTGCCAACTGCGCATTAAAGCTGATCATTAGGCATAGCTCTTATGTGCAGGTATACAGCAAGTATAAAATCATTTACTCTTAAGCATTTTCTCTATCTGTCCCAGTAGGCTCACAATCTAATCTAATCTTGGGTAGTGAAGGGTTAAGTAATTTGTACTTTTTAAATATACTGTAGTTTTGTACTAATAATCTCTCCTCATTTTTTCCTGGAATACAACTAGAATTTTCTGTAGTAGTAACATAGGTATGAATAGAGAGGTGTTTATCAGGCAATGCCTACCACGTTCTCTCTAAGCTGAGCGGGAGTCCTCCATCTAAAGTCTTGCCAGTGGGAGGTGCTGTTTAAACTATCACACGTTCAATAGTGAGGGACAGGCAAGTTCTGCAGTAGAGAATGACACGGGGACAAAATTAATCACCATTCCTGCCCCCAAGGATAACCGCAAGAAACCATCCCGTGCCATTCTTTAGTGTCTATCTCAATCTTAGTCCTTCTACACCAGCATTCTTTAGTTGAAATCTGTTTTTATTAAACAACAAACCATAACAAATGCAAACAGCAGACAAACATATAGCAGTTTTACCCCTACTAAGGAAAACAGGGCTCCCCACCCCCCAAGAGGACCGGACTCTTATGTCCTCTCAGGTTACAAAGAACCCCAAACCCCCAGCCCCCCTCCCCCAGATCAGACAGGCGGACTGGAATACAACCGCAGTCTATTCAAGATACGACTACGCACCTGGGGAGACAAAGGCCCAGATTCTCTAAAAGTGCGTCCCGATTTTAAGCAGCTGTAGGCGTCCTACAGCTGTCTAATCAGCCAATCGGGATGCACGTTTTTTAAAAAAAAATGCTCCCCAGGCAGGCCTGAAGGCGCCTCCGGGAGCCTAGGGAGACCCGCAAGATGCCTAAGCTCGTCTAAGGGCCTTAGGCAGGCCTTAGGCTGAACCTAGGCGGCCCTACGCGTCTCCCTAGTAGATGAGAAGCTTAAAAATGTAGGCCAGCAAAATGCTGGTCTACATTGTAAGTAAACGCGGCCGCTATACTTATCGCGGCAAGGGATCTCTCTGCCGCTATAAGTATAGCGGGCCGTGGCCCCTGACCGATCACTGGCAGGAGGGTGCCCAAACCCTCCTGCCCGAAGACGCACCCCCCCCCCCCGACACTACCGACCGCCCCCCCCGACACTACCGACCGCCCCCCCCCCCCGACATTACCGATCCCCCCCCCGACAATATCGGTCGCTGGCAGGAGGGTGCCCAATCCCTCCTGCCCGAAGACGCACCCCCCCCGGCGCTAACAACCCCCACTCCACCAAACCTGTTCTTACAGATGGGTCTTGCACGTCGAGCAAGCAGGCATGCCTCGTCGAAATGAGGCGGGCCCGCCCCTTCCCGGCCCATCCCGCCGAAGCCTAAGGTCTGATTGGCCCAGGCTCTAGAAGCCTGGACCAATCAGGCCTTAGGAATAGCGGGTCCGCCCATCCCTACTAAGTCTAAGGTCTGATTGGCCAATCAGACCTTAGACTTAGTAGGGATGGGCGGACCCGCTATTCCTAAGGCCTGATTGGTCCAGGCTTCTAGAGCCTGGGCCAATCAGACCTTAGGCTTCGGCGGGATGGGCCGGGAAGGGGCGGGCCCGCCTCATTTCGACGAGGCATGCCTGCTTGCTCGACGTGCAAGACCCATCTGTAAGAACAGGTTTGGTGGAGTGGGGGTTGTTAGCGCCGGTGGGGGGTGCGTCTTCGGGCAGGAGGGATTGGGCACCCTCCTGCCAGCGACCGATATTGTCGGGGGGGGGGGGAGGATCGGTAATGTCGGGGGGGGGGGCGGTCGGTAGTGTCGGGGGGGGTGCGTCTTCGGGCAGGAGGGTTTGGGCACCCTCCTGCCAGTGATCGGTCAGGGGGCCACGGCCCGCTATACTTATAGCGGCAGAGAGATCCCTTGCTGCGATAAGTGTAGCGGGCCGTGTCTAATCTAACCCGATTCTCTAACCCGCGTCTGTAACATGGACGCCGGTTACAGAATCGGGGTTTAGTTTAGGCCGATTCTGAATAGGACGCCTCTCCCGGGCGTCCTATACAGAATCAGGGCCTAGGTGTCTTGCGGGCCTCGCCTTCAATATAGGCGGCCTGCCTGGGGAGCATTTTTTTTAAAAAAACGTGCATCCTGATTGGCTGATTAGACAGCTGTAGGACGCCTACAGCTGCCTAAAATCGGGACGCACTTTTAGAGAATCTGGGCCAAACTGTCCAAATAAGGAGTCCAAATATGAACAAAGTCTCTGCTCCTTCGCCGAGAGGAAGAAGCCAGATTGGCCTCCCAGCTGAGAAGGTCATGTAATTTATTCCTCCAGTACCAGAAGGAGGGAGGAACATCCGCCAACCATTCTTTAATGCAATGCTTGGGGGTCAGTGGTTGTGCCTATTCATACTCTTGCCTTAAAGAATGACATGGAGATGGTTTCTCGCGGTTATCCACGGGGATGGGAACAGTGATGAATTTTGTCACCGTGTCATTCTCTACTCTGCAGGACTCCAGGGAACCTGACTAACCCTAGAGATAAAAAAAACAACAGTACTGAAGCGCCACTCCTTACTGGTCGCAATGCAGTTGGAAGACACCCACTCAGCTTAGAGGGCACAATGATGTCTACACATATTTTCAGTTTTTACCTAAAAGGAAAGTGTAAGGGGAAGAGCACTTCAACCTGGAAATCTCTCTAAGCTGGTCCTTCTTTAGAAGGCAGTTTAAACCATGGTTACACAAAGCAAAAATAAATACCCTTATAAACAGAAAAAAAAGACCCTGCCACCTATTGGCCATACTTATCTGCAAGATCTTCTAGAAATCACCAAAAGAACTCATTTGGCAGGATAGCACTGATTAGTACAGTCAAAATGTACACTTACAAACAGTATGTATGAATTACCCTCAAAGCAAGTGAAGTGTTCCTTTTTTTAATTTATACAAAACTGTTTATTGGTAAAAAAAAAAAAAAAAAGAGAGACTTTCCTTTGGCCTTTACCTTTGTATTGCATACTTTGGTTTTAATCCATTCTTCTTAAAACATACAAGAATGCTCTCCGAAGCTTTGTGTCACCTATGACTACTATATAATTTAATAGTTGCTTTCTGTGGGTTATCCATTTCATCACACACAAACACAGAACAAATCCTATCATGGTAAAGTGAAGGACAATACAAATTTAATCAAAGAAATACACTTGCTCAAATGTAGCAAACGGCCCAGTGAAAACTGGGTTGTAGTTATAAATCAGTGCCTCCATCTTTTCTTTGGAACTCTTGAAATTATGGAAGCTTTTCCTGGCTGCAACAGAGACAAAAATATACTGGGTTTCATTAATGCAATACCCTACCAAAATGAATTTAAGCAAATTACAGAAGCACAATGAATTACAGAATTCCGCCTTGAGTAATTTTCTTCAAAAAGACGGTAACTAAATCCTAATAATAAATAACACAAAAAATATCCTTGTTATATCCATCCAGAAAACTGCAACATCACACTACATACAAACCCTACAACTGGCAAAAATACTTGAAAAAATTAAGAGAGGTTGGTCGAGTAGTCAGGAAAACAAAGATACAAATGGAAGAAAAAAATAGCAGACACGGTAAAATGGGGAGACAAGACATTTTTTAGATATCAGTGATAGGAAGAAGTGCAAAGTGGCATTGTGAGAATCAAAAATGAAGGGGAGGAATATGTAGAAACTGATAAAGAAAAGGCTGAATTGCTTAACAAATATTTCTGTTTGCCGGGAACAGGACCGCAGAAAACAAACGCAAATATGGATGGAGGAGTGGTAGACTCTGATCGATTTTCAGACGGTTGTGTTCATGAGGAGCTAGCTAAATTAAAGGTAGATGGGTCGGGTGGTGCACACCCGAGGGTGCTGAAGGATATAAGGGAAGTTCTAGTGGCTCCACAGACTGAGGAGTGACGATGCCTTACAGGAGATTGATGCTAGCTGGCAGTGGTACCTTCAGGCCTCTAAACACTATGTTCAAGCTGGGCCAGTATTGAAGGAGTGGGCTGTGACATCAGCAGCACCTTAAACATATAACCAAGCTTTGTAAAAGGAGCCCATAGTGAACTATACAGCTGATAAAAGCTGAAATGGAAAAAACTGCCTGAGTTCCTGTATCTTAACTCCAACTTGCTTTGTTTTAGGAAACAACTGAATGTGCATTTTTTTTCTGCAATTTTAAAAGTAGGAAATAGTCCTCTTTTTGTGATGTACAGCAGTTTGTTATTTATTTGATTGTTTTGTTTGTTCTTATTATAACCTGTCTAGTTAATAGTGTGGGCTAGAAATGTATTAAATCAGGTGTGCCCAACACTTTTTTGGCTTGCGAGCTACTTTTAAAATGACCAAGTCATTGGCGGTTTTAAGATCATCTGGAAGCATTGGATGATGGCAGGTATACGTACATTAGAAGATGTTTTATCTAATAGTAAGCTACTTGAGTTTTCACAGTTGCAACATAAATTTGGTCTTAGTAAATCACAAAGTTTTAGATGGTTACAACTGAAGCAGGCCATTCAGGCGGGGTTCCCTGAATGGAAAAATCTCACTAATCAATATATCTTGGAATTCTTATGCTTTCAGGTGGACTTCCTGGGGTACCAGGCCGCACAGTGGTATAAATTAATATCTGGATTTATGAATAAAAAACCAAAAACTGGTCTTCGGGACATTTGGAGCATTGAGATCAAGCATCAAATTACTGCGTCTCAATGGTCACGAATTTGGTCTTGGAGGATGAGATGTACAGTGTCTGCATCTATGAGACAAACTTGGTTTTTTCTGTTACATAGAGCTTTTTGGACCCCTGTTCGTTTACAAAAATTAGATAGCTCTAAGTTGAATAGATGTTGGCACTGTCATCTTGAGGCTGGGACTTTAGATCATCTTTTATTCTATTGTCCATTTATATTGCCATTTTGGAAATCGACATGGGGCCAAATAGGTTGTTAGAAAATCCGGTGGCCTTGACATATGATACTATTTTATTTGGCATGTCAATGAGAGCGAAAAGTCAGATTTCTTCAAAAGAACAATAAGAGGGGCATAATAAAAAAAAACTCTAAGTCCCCTTTTGGCCTAAGTCCTTAAACGTTCAAAGCAGAAGCAGGGAAAGTGTCCATAACCAAAACAAACGTCCTTGTTTTGATTATGGCTTGCCTCTACTAAACGCCCAGATCACCACTACGTCTACAAGTACACCCCCACGGCATCTAACTTTTTGCCCATAATGAACCAAAAAAACGTCTAAGCCCCAAACAACCAACAGAAGGGCTTTTAGGCGAAGGAGGAGCCAGTCCTTCGCCTAAAAGCTGGATTCTGTAACTGGTGTCTGTCAAAAACAACACCGGTTACAGAACCCCCCCCCAACGATCCAGGCAGGGTGCCCAAGCCCTCCTGCCATGTCGAACCATGACCCCCCCACCCCCCCCCCGACAACATCAGGGCAAGAGGGAGCTCAAGCCCTCTTGCCCCGTCCAACCACGACTCCCCGACAACATCGGGGTAAGAGGGAGCACAAGCCCTCTTGCCCCGGCGATCTTACCCCCCCACCCCCGCCAAGTACAAGCAGGCAAGAAGGGAGCTCAAGCCCTCCTGGCCCCGGCGACCCCCCTCCGAAAGGAATGGGCCAGGAGAGCCCAAGCCCTCCTGGCCCCGGCGAGCCCCCCATCCAAAAGGAACAGGCCAGGAGAGAGCCCAAGCTCTCCTGGCCCCAGCGACCCTCCCTCTCTGAAATAACGGGCCAGGAGAGAGCCCAAGCTCTCCTGGCCCCGGCGACCCCCCCTACTGGATTGGGCCAGGAGGGAGCCCAAGCCCTCCTGGCCCCGGTGACCCCCTACCCCCCACTACAATACGGGCAGGAGGGATTCCAGATGATGATAATAATAGCAAAACAAGTGATGTTTTTCAATTCAAATGTTATTTCTTGATACACTTGATGTAAGTTGTAAAAATGAATAAAAATTATAAATCAAAAAAATGACCAAGTCAAAATGATCTACCAACAATAAAAATACTAAACATATAGCCCTTCTTTTACTACGTGTGCTAGCTGATTTAACGCGCGCTAAGTGCGCCCATTATATTCTATGGATGCGTTAGCATATAGCGTGCGCTAAATTGGCTAGCACGCCTTAGTAAAAGACACATCATATTTATTTATAAATATACCGAGTGTACCTCTTCTGTCCTCCAGACCTCGTTCCATTCCCCAACCAACATCTCTCTCTGTCCCTCCAGGAGTTCAGCTTTTCTTCCTCTCTCCTCCACCCGGGAGCCCTTACATAGTAACATAATAAATAATGGCAAATAAAGACCCGAATGGCCCATCCAGTCCGCCCAAACCTACCACCACCTATTTTATATATGGTAAGGATTCCCACACTAACCACATGCTAATTGGTTAGTGTGTGGTAGCTGGGCATGCCTACTCTCTGCTCCCATACCCTACAAAATAAAAAATATTTTTAGTGCATGGGAAGTGCACACCAATCTGAAAACTATTGCGGGAGGCCTGAGTGTGCCCACAGTAGTGCTAGTCTGTTTTCTACTTCATCATTTCTTGGAACCCAGCCAGCATAGATTCAATTTGGTTTCAAAGAGATTTCTTTGTAGCTGTTAACAAACTGGGAAAATTGCATGTCTGGACATGCCTCTCACCTTCATTAACAAAAAACTCAGCCATGTAAAATGCTAATTTCACAGCCTGTGGAGAATGGGGTATACTGGAATTGTTCCTCCATTCAAAAGAATTTTTCTCTGGATGCCATTGGATGCCGTAAATAGGGTATTCAAATGCTGCAATAGATATAAGAAAAAAAGTTATTTATAAACGTTTCTATATCACCATTTTGACCACACTCATTGAAGAACTTGACAACCATACTTAGGGCAGACCGATGAGAGGCACTCCCATGAGGAGCCTTAGGTATCTGGCCAATCGGAGTTTTAGGTCACTCTCAGTGCATCCCAGGATGCTCCAGGATGGAGAAGGCCCGCCACTGTGAAGAAGCAGGCCTGCTGGCTGGACAGAGTAGGTATCTCTACAAAAAGGTCTGGGATAGGGGGGTTGGTGGTATCCACGTTAGGAGGGTCATAAGTTCAGGGGGGGGCTTCTGGCAGGAGGGAGTAGGTAACCCTCCTGCCTATCGCGATTGGGGGAGGGTTGTTTCAGAGGTTTTGGCAGGAGGGAGTGGGCATCCCTCCTGCCATGGACAGTCAGTGTGTGTGTGTGTGTGGGGGGGGGGGTGTTGATGCCGCTGCTGCTCAACTGATCGCATGAGATTCCCTTGCTGCGATCAGCTGATGGCATCCCGATTCTCTAATTGGCACCGGTTAGAGAACTGGGGTAGTTATGTGGGATAATGTACAGTTGCAATTCTGTACAGGGTGCCGGTGTGCAATTTTCAGCCGCTGCTTAGGTGGCGGCTGAGATTGCTGTCATACAGAGTCTACCCCTTAATGTTGATATCTCTGTTATAAAGAAAGATAGTACATGGACACCCCCCCCCCCCCCCCGCACACACACACACACAAAACGAGTAACACAGGTTGCACATGCTGTAGCAGGTCATGTTCCACTCTTACCCTAGCTAAGAATTTCCAAGCACCTCATGTGCAACTTCTTTAAATGAATCCCCTTATTTTCTTATGCCTGCTACTTTGTCTTCTGTGTCTTATCTATATGCTCTATCTTTGCTTACATCCTATGCCGTCTATTAAGATGTTTTACCATATATTGTGTCAACATTGTAATGTAGCTTACTATACCAAACTTTGTATTATTTGAATATTAGAAACATAGAAACATGATGGCAGATAAAGGCCAAATGACCCATATAGTCTGCCCATCTGCAGTAACCATTATCTCTTTCTCTCTCTGAGAGATCCCATGTGCCTATCCCAGGCCCTCTTGAATTCAGACACAGTCTCTGTCTCCACCACCTCTTCTGGGAGAATGTTCCATGGATCTACCACCCTTTCTGTATAGAAGTATTTTCTTAGATTACTCCAGAGACTATCACCTCTTAACGTCATCCTATGCCCTCTCATTGCAGTTTCCTTTCAAATGAAAGAGACTTGACTCATGCACATTTACATTATATAGGTATTTAAACGTTATCTATCATATCTCCCTTCTACTGCCTTTCCTCCAAAGTAAACAGATTGAGATCTTTTAGTCTGTCCCCCATATGCCTTATGATGAAGACCACATACCATTTTAGTAGCCTTCCTTTTTATATCTTTTTGAAGGTGCAGCCTCCAGAATTGTACACAATATTCTAAATGAGATCTCACCAAAGTCTTAAACAGGGGCATCAATACAGCTCTAATTGCCTATTGCTTATGTTTGACCTTTTTCTGGCTGTACACCGCTTTGAGTAAATTCCTTCAAAGAGGTGGTAAATAAAGCCTAATAAATAAATAAAATATATAGCGCCTAAAAAATCAGCGCCGATCGTTAACAGTACTTATCTTGATTCTATAAAAGGCACGTACTGTATATAGAATCGCTCTTAGTGGCCCTACACGGCATTACATTTAAGTGTCCCTCTCTATTATATATATGTATGTATATAACCCCTTACCACTTAAAATAAAATCCCTAAATACACCCATTTCCCCAAAATGTGACTCTATCAAAAATCCCCTGAACACCTTCTACAAATCTATGTTGAAAAGCATTCCTAAAAGCCATGCCTCTGGCCTGCTTCATCTACAGTATATACCATATAATACGTACCTTCAATAGTTGATATAAATTCCAGATGTCCAGCTGTATTGGTCGTCACAACTTTGTAGAACTTCCTTAGTTTTTCATTCTTTGTGAAATTCTGCAGAAGATAATAAAATCATTGATGTGTGTATATAAAGTATACGAGGACAGATTTAAAGATCTCAATATGTATACTTTGGAGGAAATTCAGTACTTTCTTCTGCCATCTTCGTTTTTAACAGAAAGAGTCCCAACAAGATGTTTTGTTCTTATAGTAATAATCAAACTTGAAATCGTATATAGCTCATAAGTATCTTATATCCCCAGTAATAGATATCGATTTTAGCATGTACTTCAGAATTTTCAATATCTATGGTCTTCCTAGTCTTTACAGCTTTGGACCTCAGAAACACCCCTCACTTTAGATATGCAAATCTATATGGGATAAATAAGAGGACCAGTGAGGAGGCAACATGTTAAGCTTATCGCTGTGATAAATTTTTGAGCGGTGAGTGGTGTTTCTGAGGTCCAAAGCTGTAAAGACTAGGAAGATCATAGATATTGAGAATTCTGAAGTGTATCGATATCTATTACTTGTGATTCCAAGTTTGATTATTACTATAAGAACAAAATATCTTGTTGGGACTACTTTGGAGGAAAGGCATATCCTTTTTATCTTATCTATTCAACAAAAAGTTTCAACTGTAAGTATCCTTGTGTGAAAAAGTATGTGAATCCTTCATTTGATAATTCTTCAAATCCCCTTGAGTAGCAGTAACGTCAACTAAGTGCGTCCAGTAATTGCTAATCAATCTATCACAACACAGAGAAATTTCAGCCCAGTCTTCAATTCAGAACTCTTTCAAGTATATAACATTTGTGGGCCTCCTTGCATGAAAATCACTTTAAGGGCTCCTTTTATGAAGCCACGCTAGCGGTTTTAGCACACGCAGCAGATTAGTGCGTGCTAGCCGAAAAATCTACCACCTGCTCAAAAGGAGGCAATAGCGGCTAGCGCATGTGGCAATTTAGCGTGCGCTATTCTGCATGTTAAGGCCCTAGCGTGGCTTTGTAAAAGGAGCCCTAAGTCTTGCTGCAATATTTCTATAGGTTCTAGGTTATTATTACTACTATTTATCAGTTAGGGGGCTCATAATAATAATTAAAAAAAAGTCTAAAAATCCGCCTAAATCGGTACTTGGACGATGTAAAAGACAAGTCGTCCAAGTGCAGATAATCAAAATGGGTTTTAGACGTATCTCAAAACAACTTAGGCTCTTTCAGTACTGCTGTATTACCAGAGCTAAAAGGGGCGTTTTAGGAGGAGTGGCGAGGGCGGGATGTGGGCTGATCTAAACTTAGTCATAGTGCAAGTATAACCGAAAGTTTAATGAGGCTGCCTGGACGGAACTTGGACGTTGCGACTTAGGCCATGTAAAACCAGGTCTAAGTGGCAAAAAGGTATCCAAAGTGACTAGATTGCAGATAATACAAAATACAGCAATAAAAATTATTACTAATTCAAAAAAATATTATCACATTACACCACTTCTACAAGCAGCACATTGGTTACCAATCACACATAGAATAACTTTTTTTTTTTTTTTTAAATACAGTGGTGCCTCACACAACGAACTTAATTCGTTCCAGGAGCAAGTTTGTTATGCGAAAAGTTCGTTATGTGAAACGCGTTTTCCCATAACAATACATGTTAAAAAAAATAATTCGTTCTGCAGCATAAAATATGCTAAGATGACATAAAAAAAGATAAATTTGTCAAAATGGTGAAAATGGTGGTCTTGCTGAGGCCAAACTCTTTGACGAGGTCACACTGTTTTACCCCACATTGACTCCTTCTAATTATTTCCCGTTTCATTTCAACAGAAATCACCTTCCTGCTTTTTTTAGAAGCCATGATATATAAAAAATATTGAGTTTATCTTAAAAGGACGACTGTATACAGTGAGAGAGGGCAGTTAAGCGCAGTGACTAACGACTGCCTGCAGTGCCTGCGCGGAAGGATGCAATACATCGGCAGCTCGGGCGACTTCGTTGTGTGAAACGAAGTTCGTTGTGTGAAACGAAGTTCGTTGTGTGAAGTTCGTTGTGTGAAACGAAGTTCGTTGTGTGAATCAAGACATGAAGTTCGTTGTGCGAGGCGTTCGTTATGCGAGGCACCACTGTAATTCTTTATTCATTTTATAACTTACATCAAGTACATCAACATTGGTATTAACATTTTATCATAGATATATCACTTGAAATTCTACAATTAATCTTATCAAATTAAATTTTCCCCTTCCCTCCCATCCTTTTATACTGTTAACTTTTAAAATTCAACAATCACACGCTCCAATATTTCTGGATCGTCTCTTGATACCGTATTCTCCATTCAGGGCATTCAGATCAACACAACAACATTTACTGACTATCCCTTCTTTAAAAGTAATAGGGACTAGGAGATCTATCATTTTCTCGGTTATAGCACCCCAGCTTTGGAACAATTTACCAATATACTTATGCAATGAACCTTCTTTAGAAAAATTCAAGCGTTCCTTAAAAAGCTTCCTGTATAAGGACGCATTTGAAACATAGATAGCTTAGCTTACCAATTACTAAATCTTTTAGATCTTAATTAGACCTACGAGTAGGTCGTAAATTTATCTTCTTTTTTTCTATGATCATTTCTGCCTTTATATCCCCCTTTTTTTTCTCTCTCTTTTGTGTTCCCACCATGTGTTCTTCCCTAAATGTTTCTTCTCTTTCTTTAAAGATTGTAGTTCATCCCCCTCGCCTTCTGTATCAGAACGTATATAATTTGTATTCAATTATATAAAAATGTTTTGTTTTGTCCCCTATTTTTTAAAATGTTATACAATTTGAAGTATATAATATTGCGTATACAACAAACCTTAATAAAACTTGAAACCAGATAAGCACTGTAGACACAAAGTACAGACCCCCACACACTGCCCCAGTGATCACTGACCCTCCCACAAAACCATAAAAATCGGAATAAAACGTACATACCTGCCTCCAGAACATCAGCACCTGGCATAGCAAAACCAGGTAGAGCAGCACAGAGATGGCTTAAGTAGTCTGTGGGGTGGGCTAATGAACCATAGAGAGGAGGAGCCAGGCCCCTAAGCCACTATAACCATTGAATTTATGGTGGAACATGTGCACCCGCAACCCCTCCAAACTCTACTGTACTGCCATATAGGTGGCACTTGCCGCCATAAGGAAGGTGTGTCTAGTACAGGGGTGCCCAAAGCGTCGATCGCGATCGACCAGTAGCTCAGGAAGGCAACTCGAGTCGATCGCACTCGTGTTGCCGTCCTGATCTACGGGCCGATCAGCCTTCCTCTCCAGTGTTCTCCCTAGGGCCTTTTAGCTGGGCGGTCCGCCCAGCTGTCATCTGCCGCTGCTGAACATTAAAAAAAAACCCAAAAAAACCGGCTTGGAGATTTCAGCCCCTAGCGAACTTATGCTCCGGGCTCTAATGTGTGCGTGCCGGCTTCTCTTCTCTTCCCTCCGAAACCGGAAGTTATGTCCGGGGAGGGGGGGGGGGAAGAAGGGAAGCCGGCACGCACATGTTGAGAGCCCTGAAGCAAGCGTTCGCTACGGGCTAATGCGGGAGACAGGTTAGTGAAGCATTTGTTCTTGTTCCTGCCTACTTTCTGTTTCCGCGAAGGCAGGACCCGGCAGCATTTCCCCCAATAGGTTGATCACGATCTTGGGCTGATCAGCCTTCCTCTTCCCGACGGCAGAATTGACGTCGGGGAGAGGAATGCTGGTTGGCCGAAGCAGGGAGAGCTTGGGGCCTGTTATTGGTGGTGTTTGGGTCCTGGTCCCCGATGGTAATGGCAGTGGCAGTGGCTTGGGGGAGGGCAGGGAGAAAGAAAGAAAAAGGGCAGGCAGGGATACAGAAGGAAAGAAGAGAAACAGAAAAAAATGAAAGGGAGGCAGAGAGAAAGAAAGGGCAGGGAAGAGGAAGGAAAAGTTGGTGGGAAGGAATGAGGTCTGGAGGAGAAGAAGCATACAGGCTAAAAGAAGGGAAGAAAGATTGTATGCACAGTCAGAAGAAGAAAGTGCAACCAGAGACTCATGAAATCACCAGACAAGGTAGGGAAAATGATTTTATTTTAAATTTAGTGATCAAAATGTGTCTGAATTTATATCTGCTGTCTATATTTTACACTAAGGTCCCCTTTTACTAAACCGCAATAGAGGTTTTTAGCGCAGGGAGCCTATGAGTGTCGAGAGCAGCGCTGGGCATTCAGCGCAGCTCCCTGCGCTAAAAACTGCTATCGTGGTTTAGTAAAAAGGGAGGGGGTATATTTGTCTATTTTTGTATGGTTGTTACTGAGGTGATAGTGCTTAGAGTCATCTGCTTTGACCTCTTTGAAAAACCCTGGAATAGGAATGATGATTAACATTTTCTATGCATACAGTGTGCTTTGTGTTTTTTTTTAATTTTATTGTTGGTAGATCATTTTGACTTGGTCATTTAAAAAGTAGCTCGCAAGCCCAAAAAGTGTGGGCACCCCTGGTCTAGTAGGTTTTGGGGGCTCACCATGACCTATAAGGGAGTTATGGTGAAATGTTTATGTGGCACCCTTTTTGTGAAGTTTGCAGCAGTGCCCTGTAAGGTGCCCCACTACTCTGTTACCATATCTGGGTCTCCAGTCCATCTCTTTGCTGGCCCCTCCCATGCCCAAAAGTACTTGTTCTAGGCATTATTGACTTGGATGAATTTTTGGACAAAATGGAATATAAAGATAGATGACTTAGTGGTCTGGGCGATCAAAATGGCTGGACGCACAGACGATTCTCGAAAAAAAAAATTATTTTGGATGTATTTTTCGAGAATAGACTTTAGACATTGCCGACTTTGGGCAACTAGTGACTTAGGCCCAAAACAGACTTAGATGTTTCTTTTCATTATGCCCCATCACATCTTTAAATTTGGACATTCCAAAACATGAAATATTTTTTTTCAGCATTCAGTAGTAGCCATATATAGGCTTAATTTCCCTACTTTTTTTGGGAGGAGAGGCAGACAGGCTCTTCCCTCCACTCAGATTGTCATCTATTTGCTTTTTCTCCCCTCCCTCTTAAATTCACCCCCACAGCCACCCAATACCATCATCAGCCTAAACCTTCTCACCTGTTCAGGCATAGCTTCAACAGTGATACAATAACATTAAGAAATAATATATTTTCAAACCTTTTTTATCACCTTCAAGTTTCTTTTTTAATCATTTTATAGGTTTTATATTAATTTCTGTAGCCTTTCCTTATTAATTCATTAAAACTTTTTCTACATTTCCCCACTCCTTTGATTTATCATTTCTTTCCTTGTTACTCATTTTATTCTCTTCATGCACTTCCTCTATATTTCCCTTCAAGGGATGGGAAGAGAGATGAGAGGAGATAATGCCCATGGAGGGGAGGGGAGGGGAAGATGCTGGAATGCAGAGGAAGGGAAGGGGAGAGGCAGCCAGGGAGAGTTGCTAGGACTTCGAACAGGGGATGGAACAAAGGAGATGGTATTCACGAAGGGAAAGGAAGGGAGGCTTGAAGAGTGGAGAAGGTATCCATGAAGGAGGTAAGAGGAAGAGATACAATACAATACAACTTCTTATACACTGCAAATTTCAACATGGAATCATTGTGGTTTACAGCAAGTTGAATTACATTTGTGATATAGCGTTATTGATAAGCGAGATCATTATTGCCATGTCATTTTGAGGATGTCATCCTAAGGGAAGAAGAGGGCTGGGAGGAGGTGAGTCTACTGGGGGGAGAAGGAGAAAGAAAAATGGAAGATAAGTTGAATGTGAAAGATGGACATAGGGCAGGAAGTGAAGAAAAAAAAGCCCTGGAAGCAAAGCACAAAATGAAGTAGAACCAGAGGCATGGAACACGATGATTCAAAAAATATCATCACCAGACAACAAAGGTAAGAAAATAGATTTTATTTTTGGTTTATGAATTGAAATATTTCAGTTTTCAGAATTTACATCTGCTGTCTATATTGTGCACTGCACAGGAAATGTGAGGGGGACACTTTATACAATTAATTGTGCAATTAAAATTTTTAATTGATGTACAGTCCATTTTGTTTTATATGGATTCTGATTTTCATTTGTTTACTATAGGCTTGGTGGTTCTCACCTTAAGATGTCAGGTTTGTGTTAACAAATTAGAAGTCTCTTGATGTTAGGGAGAGGGGAGGAATTTTTCATCTGTACCTCATCACAGACACTTCTAGTGCCATTGAGGTGCAGGATTTTTTTTTACTGCACTTTTTCTTGGTTTGGGAAAGAAAGAAGGATGGGTTGCTTTTGATCTTTATTGGGACATGAGAACACTATACTTATAGTTAGTATCAATACTCTCTCTAAGGAGTGGCCGGGTGCATGCAAATATTTTTTGAATGAGTGCCAAGTTCTAAAATCCAACAATTTTTGATCTCAGTATTAGCAATGCATTTCTGTATATAGAACAGAAAGCCATCACACATATGGTAACTGCCATGCTCACATTACCCCTCTCCTCAAGTTATTTCATTGGCTCCCCATTCATTTCCTAATACAGTTCAAACTCCTCTTAATGACTTACAAGTGCATTCACTCTGTAGCCCCTCAATATATCTCTCCTCACATATCTCCCCCTATGTTCCCCCCTCCCTGTGAACTCCATTCATTGGGCAAGTCCCTCTTATTTGTACTCTTCTCCTTCACTGCCAACACCGGACTCTGTCCCTTCTTTCTTGCCACGCCGTATGCCTGGAACAGGGTGCCAGAGTCAATATGTCATGCTCTGTCTCTAGCAGTATTCAAATATAACCTAAAAGCCCACTTTTTTGAAGTTGCTCTCAACTCTTAATTCCCAATCATTGTCAGATACCTATACCCACTGTATTATTCCTTCTGTCAGAAACTCCCCAACCCTGTCTGTCCAAATTAGATTATAAGCTCTTCTATGCAGGGACCGTCTATTGAATGTTAAATGTACAGTGCTGCATACACCTTTCAGTGCTATAGAAATTATAAACAGTAGTAGTAGTAATAGTAATTGATTTAGTTTAGCTTTTTTTATTGTTTTATTATGTTTGAAAGTTGGGTCAGGTCAGTATTTTTGTGAGTAACCATGTAATGACCATGTAAAATGTATGAGTGAATGCTCACACGCTCTGCTTAGAAGGAACATATGGACCGATCTCTTTGTTTATCTCAGAATATTCAAAGATTTTAGATGCCCAAGATTCTATTGAATTATTTTCTGGAATGCACATGGATTAAGTCACCAAATGAAAAGTATGAAGGGTTTTGACAGTTTCAGAACGTGCAACCTATAGTAATTTTTTCCCTGTAAAATTTTGTTTGACTCCTATAGAGCATTCAAAATTAGGTGGCTTGGATGGGCCAGATTTCCTTATCTTCTTATACTAAAGGGAAAAGAAGAAGTGCAATTTTCATTTCTAAGCAGGGTTCTTTTGAAGCTCAACAAGTTCTTTCCAATTCTGATGGCAGATATCTTATTGTAGTGGCATTTACATCTGGTGAGCTATATTCATGTCAATTAAGGCGTTCCTAATGATGGCTTAACTGGTTTATTTTGTAAGCTATTTCAGACTTGAGAATGACACGGTCCCTGTCCCAATCCCTGAGCTCGGTCCCTGTCCCATCCCCTTGATTTTGGTCCCCGTTCCTTCCCTGCGAGCTTAGTCTCTGTCTCTACCCCGTCCCTGTGAGCTCGGTCCCTGTCCCCGCAAACTGTTTGATCTCATTCGCACAAACTTGAAATAGTTTTATACTGAACTTATTTTATTAACGCATAAAAAGAAACAATATTCTGTAGAATTGTCATTTTATAAATCAGAGTTCTGGCTGCCGAACTAGAGGAAGAGATCTTCAGCTGGCAGGGCTTTGTTTATAAATGTTTATCAATACAGCTACAATACTACTTTATCCTAAAGCCAAAAAAAAAAAAAAAGAAATAGAAATTTTTTTCAACATTTGTTGTCTGGTTTCAGCTTTCCTCATCTTCTCGTCTTCCTTCCATCCACTGTCTGCCTTCTCTCTCTGCCTCTTCCATATAGCATCTGCTCTATTTCTATGCCTCTACCTCTCCTTTCCATCTTACCCCAATTGGTCTGGCACCCATCTTCTTCCCTCCGCTCCTCCCATGGCCTGGCATCTCTGTCTTCTTCCCTTCCATCTCTCACTTTCTCCCCCAGATATTTTTAGCATCTCTCTCCTCCTTTTCTTCCTTCAGATCTAGTATCTGTCTCCTCCCCCTCCCTCAATGCTCTGGTATCTCTCTGTCCTCTCCCTTTCCCTTCCTTTTCTGCTCTTTCTTCTCAATTTGTTTTCTACCTACTTTCTTACTTTCCAGTCCTCAATCTTTCATTGTGCCACCTCTTTCCGTCACCCCTTCCAGAATCTCACTAACTTTATCCTCGCCACTCATCCTCTTCCCCTCGTCAGTCCATATTCCTCCCTTCCCCTCACCTTTGCTGGCGCTTTTCAGAGTTTTCTCTTTCTGAGGTTTCCTGATGCAGCAACCATTCCCACAAGTCCCGCGCAACTGCCCTGAAACTTCTCTGATCACCTTCCTGTTTCCATTTGGGCGGCTCGCGTCAGAAGAGAAGTGGAGAAGTGAAGTGGAGAAGGCTTCCTCCAGGGCAAGACAAATGATGGGGGTGTATCCGCAGAGGTTTCGTCAGCAGGAGACCTGAAGTTATGATGCCGTTGTACAGAGCCATGGTGAGGCCTCACTTGGCGTACTGTGTTCAGTTTTGGAGACCACACTACCAAAAGGACGTGCTGAGGATCAAGTCGGTTCAGCGAACGGCCACCAGGATGGTCTTGGGGCTCAAGGATCTCACGTATGAAGAAAGATTAAAAAAATTGCGGCTGTACTCACTTGAGGAAAGAAGAGAACGGGGAGATATGATTGAAACATATAAGTACATCACGGGACGCATCGAGTCAGAAGATGATATCTTCTGGCTCATGGGACCCTCGACCACCAGAGGGCATCTGCTGAAAATCAGGGGAGGGAAGTTTCATGGCGACTCCAGGAAGTACTTCTTCACCGAAAGAGTAGTGGATCATTGGAACAGACTCCCACTCCAGGTGATAAAGGCCAGCAGCGTGACGGATTTTAAGAGAAAATGGGATACTCATGTGGGATCTTTAAGGGAGTAAATTCAGGGGAGGGGATACTTGGAATGGGCAGACTTGGTGGGCTATAGCCCTTTTCTGCTGCTTTTTTCTATGTTTCTATCAAGGTGGTCACGTGGGATTTGTGGGAATGGTTGCCGCATCCGAACATCTCAGAAAGAGAAAACTCTGAAAAGTGCCCGTGAAGGTGAGGGGAAGGGAGGGGAGGGAGATGGCCCAATGAGGGGAAGAGATACCTGGACTATGGGACCCAGGGCAGCTGCCCTGTCTGCTCTCCCCCAATGCCGGCCCTGACTATGTCGGCCTCTTCACAGCTCCTGGGGCAGACCTACCAGCCTCTTCGAAGCTTCCTGCAGGCAGGGCTGCTCAGCATGTGCCCTTTTTCTTTATCCCCTGCTTTCATCCTGTATGTACTCACTCTCTCCTCTCCACTTCCTTCCAAAGTCTGCTCCCCTCTCCCATCCAGTGTCTATTCCCCTTTCTCTCCTCCCACTCCCTTCTAGTGTCTGCTTCCTCTCTCTCCACTTTCAGCATCTACTCCCCTCTCTTTCCTTCCCACTTCCCTTCAGCGTCTATTCCCCTCTCTCACTGCCCCCCCTTCCATCCAGAATGTGCTCCTCCCTCTCCACTTCCCTTCAGCATCTGCTCTCCTCTCTCCCCTTTGGCATCTGTTCCCCTCTAACCTCCCCCCTTTCTCCACTTCCCTTCAGTGCCACTCAATCTCTTCCCCTTGTTGGTCCATCTTCCTCCCTTCCCCTCATCTTCGCGGACGCTTTTCAGATTTTTTTGTCTGAGGTATCCTGATGCGGCAACCGTTCCCACAAGTCCCGCGCAACTGCCCTGAAACTTCTCCTCTGATGCACCTTCCTGTTTCTGTTTGGGCAGCTCGCTTCAGAGGATATGTTTCAGGGCAGTCACACGGGACTTGAGGGAATGGTTGCCGCATCCGGACACCTCAGAAAGAGAAAACTCTGAAAAGTGCCTGCGAAAGTGAGGGGAAGAGATGCCTGAACCACGGGACCCAGGGCAGCTGCCATGTCTGCCCTCCCCTAATGCCAGCCCTGCCCGTGTTGGCCCCTTCACGGCTCCTGGGGCGGGCCTACCAGCCTCTTCGAAGCTTCCTGCATGCAGGGCTGCTCAGAGCTTCGAAGAGGCTGGTAAGTCCGCACTGAGAGCCCTGAAGGGGCCGACACCGCACAGGAGAGTCGCAGGGTTTTTTGTTGTTTTGGGGGTTTTTTTGTTGCCAGCGATCAGGGAATGCTGGATGGCCAATCACAAGAAAGGCTGATGACTGCGAGGGGTGGGAAAGGAGGCAACGGGGCAGATACTTTACTGCAGGGACAAGGCCATTCACCACTCCACGGGTATCCCTCCTGCCGCGATCATTAGGGGTGGGGCTGCTGAGCAGGAGGGATTGGGCATCCCTACTGTCACGATCATTGGAGGGGCTACCGGGCAGGAAGGCTTGGGCATCCCTTCTGCCGCGATTATTGGGGGGGCTGCCAGGCAGGAGGGACTGGGCATCTCTCCTGCTGCGCGATGTTCGGGAGGGGGGGTGGAGGTGGGGTTCCGGCAGGAAGAATTGGGCATCCCTCCTGCCAGTAGTCTTTGCAGGGGTTGGGGACGGTTTGCCACTAAATTTATTGCGGCAAGGAGATCCCTTGCTGCGATAAGCTCAGCAACCTGATTCTCTAACTGGCGTCTGTAACATGGATGTCGGTTAGAGAATTCGGTTCTATTAGGCGGGCTTAGGCACGATTCTGTATAGGACGCCTGTGTGCGATTCTTAAAAGCCACTTAGGCGGCTTCTGAGACTGGGCGTCCTATACCGAATCCGGGCCTCAGTACTCCAAGTGAACCTTTAGCTATATGGCCCCAGAGGAAAATCAAGGTCTTACCCTCTCCCACATTATCATCCAGTATCTTATCTTCCCCTCCCCCATATTCCAGCATCTCCTTATCTCTTCCCTAAACACCCTTTACCCATAGAGCTGAATCTTCACTTCCTCTCCCTATCTCACCCCCACCCCATGTGGCCAAGATCTCATATTTGCTACCCTTCTGTCCATCAGCTTCTCTCCCTATTTCCTTCCTCCTGCCTATCCAGCAGTGCCTTCCTTTTTCCAGGGCTGAAGGGACAAATGGATTCAGTGCCAGTGGAGGGTCTTTAAGCATAGGCAAGTGCACAAGTGCTGACACATGCTGCTCCCCCCTCTGATGCAAGCAGCGAGATCTAGCAGCTCTCCAGTGTGGGCCTCTAGTTCAAGACTCCGCACTGGTGTTGAATCCAGTTGTCCCTAAGGGTACGCAAGACGCTTGTTGGGGGTATGCGCCACCACGGATATTGCCTATCTGCCTCCACCACCAGGTATCCCTCCTTCCTGCCCACCCCACTCCGTCAAAGGCAACCCAACCTCAGCCACCACTCCTCTCAGCTGGATCCAACCTCTCTCCAGTTCCTGATTCCCCCACCTATCAACTCCCCGCCGCTGTATTTTTAAATCTTCAAGCAGCTGGAAGTGCAACAAAACTAGCCTCCCACCGTCTGCCTGCCTGACCTGAAAGTGCTCTTTCTGCAGCCTATGCAGAACGCTGCAAAAAGAACACTTCCGGGGGCAGGCTTCACTCCTGATTCCCCCATCTACCAGCACCCTGTCGCTGTATTTTAAAATCTTCAGGCAGCCTCCCGCCATCTGCCTGCCCCAGAAGTATTCTTTCTGCAGCATTCTGCCTACTCAGAACGCTGCAGAAAAAATACTTCCGAGGTAGAAAGGCAGGCAGATGGCGGGAGGCTGGTTTTGTTGCACCTCCAGCCGCCTGAAGATTTTAAAATACAGTGGCAAGGAGCTGGTAGGTGGGGGGAATCGAGACCTGAGGAGAGGTCGTATCCACCTGAGAGAAGTGGGAGCTAGAGTTGGGAATAAGAAAAGGACAGATGATACACAGGGAGGGGGAAGGACAGATGCTGCTCAGACTGGGGGTTAGGAAGGGAGGGAAAGAGAGATGCTGCTGGTGGGTGAGGGAAAAGGAAGAGAGAGTTTGTCCCCGTGTTATTCTCTAGACATGAATCTTTTAATATATCCCATATTGCACTTTTTTCACTATTTATCCATTTCTTTCAGGTGCTATGACAGTTTAAGTACCTGTACTGAGAGACTCCAGGAATGAAAATTTGAAGTCATAGGCTCCAATTCAAGCGAATGCAACAGATCCTTAGGGAAATTTCTGAATATCTTGCTTTTCTCTGGACCTAAACAGAAGAGAGAAAAAGGCACAATATGAAGAAAAAAGCTCTGGCCCAGATTCTATAAATGATGCCTAAAATTAGATGCCTAGATCAATGTGCTTAGCTGATCTAGGTGCCCAACGTAATTATTTAGAATGCTTAATCAATGCTGATAATTGGCAATTAACAACTTGTAATAGGTGTTAATTACACTTAGTTAGATGGTAGGCGCCTACCAGAAAGTTGGTGTAGGGGGCGGATAATGGGAGTGTTTTAGATGTAGGCGCCTGTTTTGTTGTTAAGCTCCAGTAGGCGTCTAACTTGGACACCAGTATTTAGGCCAAGAAAACCCTGGCCTAAGGTTAAAATGCCTATCGATGCCCAAGGCAACTTTAGGTGCCGCTAGATGCAATTCTATAAAGTGTGTCTAACTTTTATAGAATTATACCCAAGCGCGAAATGTGCCTAAGCGCCATACTACTTGGCACCTAAGTTTCAGGTGCCATATATAGAATCGGGCTATCCATCTTTATTTTACTACTGAGGCAAGTCAATATTACTCACGTACAAGACTGAATTAATTCAAATCTTCTCCCACACTTGTGACTGACCTATAGAAAAGAAACTTCTGTGCACACAAGTTGCCCTGTAATGTTAAAAAGTCTGGAGATAAAAAACACCTGAGAGCTTCCCCAATGGGACCATGAGGTAGGAGAGAGGCGGGGGAGTCAATGCTCCGCCCCCCTGCCAACATCACCAGAGACACCAAAATCCTCAATTAAGTTCTTCAGGGCAGCTCCAGTCCACCCGGGATTTGCCCCAATGGGACCATGAGGCAGGAGCAAGGTGTGGGAGCTAAAGCTCTGCCCCTGCTGTCACCAGGGCCGCCTATTTGGGTGGCATGCCATCACTTGGTGCATCACCTAAGTCACAAGTCAAAGGCGTGCTATTTAGCGTACTTCTTTGCGTAGCCACAATAAGCTCTCCAAATAAGACCCTCAGACACTGCAAAAACTGCTGAAACCCTACTCAATGAAAACCAAACACCCAGCAAAGACAGGACAGCCAAAAGGTTTGTTAAAGCTACATTACCTATGGTATACACAATACCCCCACCTACTTCTACCTAATACAACACTCTGAATGCTAAGAAACATAGCTAGAATATGGATAAGACTAGGTTTACTGGTAATATTACAGAAAGCACATGACTGAAAAATCTGTTATCTATTATTATGACCAATAAAATCCAGATAGAGCAGAGGGTAAACCTCTCATACACAAACAAAGTCCCAAAGAGCCACAACCCAATCACGGTTAAATTGAGATAGTCACAAGCAAAAGACCCCAGAAGAAATTACACAAGAAACCAGACTATGGTAGATCGATCAACAACCTTATGACCCGAAAAGTTAAACATAACTCCTCCCCAAACAACTCCTTACTCACGATCCCGATATTAATGCTAGATCCCTGATAAACAAAACAGACTTAATCAGGGACTGGCTAATGCAATACAAATCAAGTTTATTACTACTAACTGAAACCTGGTTGCAATTACAGGATATCCCAGTAATGAGTCCTTCTCCCATATGGATATAAAATACTATATCTATGCAGAAAGAAAAACGGGAGGAGGGGTAGCAATAATTATTGCTAAAATTTTAGTCTGCATGATATCGGATGACTGAAAACTAATATGTGATATTATCTCACTTTTTATGCTGATTCCAGAACTGTTCTTAGTTTTCTTCTATCACTTAACAGTTTTTTTCACAATTTTACTTCAAAGATTTACTGCTATGCCAGTAGGCAATGAGTGTTGTTGGAGGGAAATTTCTCAATACAGACCTGTAAGCCTTTAGGATGGCACAACTCTTGCTGCTAGTTGTTATTATGTGACCTTGGAAGTGTTGTTTATCGAAGGGGCGTGGCTTGGCACCGAAGCAGAATGGGGTTTGAATCAATGGCTCTCTCTCCCTTCTCCATCTTTTTTTCCCTAACTAGCAGATTACACATGTATAAAACACAGGCAATTTAGGAGTATTCATTATATGCATATATAGTGAGTATAATATATAAGTTTTAGGATGGCATCTGGAAAGTAAAGTAAGTTGGAGGCTGCTTTCGCAGTGGGCAGTGCCAAGAGACCTAAGCCTGACCTGCCGACACCACTGAAAGCATCAAAAGAACAGGATATTTCACATATCCTAGAACCTCTAATGTCTGAACTGAACTAAATTGATAAAGGAAACCATGTCTAAAATCTCTGCATTACAAGCCGAAGTTGCAAGCCTGTCGCAACACATGGATACATGTAATAAGAGGACTGAGCATCTTGAGCAGCAGGTTTCTGCTATTGAGGATGGATTACAAGGCTGCCAAGCAGACCACAATACAATTGCGCAGATGAAAAAAGATCTGGAGGAGGCTAGTAAGAGAAGATTGAACTAAAAAAAAAGAGGAAAAGTTGTTTATCTGGTGCTTGCATTACCAGTGCTGTTCTCATTTTATTTCTCCATTGTGATTGCAGGTACTACAATGTCTACACACAAGCATATGAACAATTCAAATGTTTTCCGTTACATTTGTGGAAATTATACTGCTTAAGCAAAGAATGGGTATAACAGATTTTGTGAAAAAAGCTTACTATGCTTATTTCTAAAGTGAAACTTAGTGACCAGGATAAGGCATGGGCGCCAAAGAAAGTTTGCCGTTATTGTGTTGAGAGGTTAAGATTGTGGACAAAAGGAAAGAAAACATACATGCCATTTGCAATTCCTATAGTGTAGAGGGAGCCTAAAGACCACCTTAATGACTGTTACTTCTGTTTAGTTATGTTCAAGGGTGAAATTCGAAAAATAAGAACCAAATTGTGCATCCAATCATTCCTTCAGCCATTAGGCCAGTTCCACATGGAGAAGACCTAAATGCTCCTCTTCCTCCAGCTGTTTTAGAAAACCTGGCAGAAGATGATGTTGAAAGTGAACTTGACGCAATCACCAAAGACGATACTGATGATGTGTACCAGCTTGAATACGACTTTACTCCACAACAGTTCTCTCAGAGAGAACTTAATGATCTAGTACATGATTTGAATTTGCCTAAGGAATCTGCAGAACTACTTGGCTCCCGGCTTAAAAGTAAGACTCTTCTGGAACCGGGAACACATTACCATATTTTCACCCATATACCGCGCACCCGTGTAAAACGCGCAAACGGGTATAGCGCGCGGGGAACACACATTTATGTTAAAAAAAATTTAATATAGCGCGCACACGCGTATACCGCGCATGCTAAAACCTCCTCCCACCTACTCCGAACCGGCATCCTCCCCCCCGCTCGCTTACCCGTGTTTTACAACTTTTTTTTTTCAATCCAATCCGGCACCCCCCCTGCGAACCGGCATCCTCCCCCCCGCTCGCGTCGCCCCCCCCCCTCCCCCGCGATCCTACATCCCCCCCAGCACCGCAAAACATCTCTTACCCGATTGGGCACCGGCACTGGCACCAGCACCAATGCACAGGATGTGCCAGTGCCAGTGCCCGAAGATCCTCCCTCGTTGGTTTGGGCTGGGCTGGGCGGTGCTGTGCGGGAGAGATCCTCCTTCTTCCTGCGCCGGGCTGGACTAGGCTTTGAGCATTTGCGCATGCTCAAAGCCTTCTGATCTCGCTCTCTCGCTCTCTCTCTCCCGCACTGCACCGCCCAGCCCAGCCCAAACCAACGAGGGAGGATCTTCGGGCACTGGCACTGGCACATCCTGTGCATTGGTGCTGGTGCCAGTGCCCAATCGGGTAAGAGATGTTTTGCGGTGCTGGGGGGGATGTAGGATCACGAGGGAGGGAGGTGACGCGAGCGGGGGGGGGGGAGGATGCCAGTTCGCAGAGGGGATGCCGATCGGATTGAAAAAAAAAAGTTGTAAAACGTGCTCACACGTATAACGCGCACGGTTATGCACGGTTTGTAAAATCGTATAACGCGCGCCTTATATGCGTGAAAATACGGTACTCATGGTACAGACACAGAGAAAAAGAACTAGTTCCTTTATTCTCACATAACAATTCCTTGGTTTACTGGAATAACATAAATGAATTAATGCACGTCTATGGCACTGAACATGATCCTACTCAGTGGAGATTTTTTATAGACTCAAAGAGGAGCATCAAAGCCATGTTACTGCATAATGGGAATGTGTATGGGTCCATTCCTGTGGCCCATTCAGTTCAAATGAAAGAGACATTCGAGAACATGAAGCTACTTTTAACAAGTATCCAGTATGAGGAACACAAATGGCTTATCTGCGGTGACTTCAATATAGGAATACTATTAGGACAACAAACTAAGTTCACAAAAATGCCTTGTTTTCTATGTGAATGGGACAGTTGGGCAAAGCAAAGATATTGGAGTGTGAGTTTGGCCAGAGCGGCAAAATTTTGTGCCTGGAACTAAAACATCCTGCATGAAAAGCTTGTAGACCCCCAAAAAGTCCTGCTTCCAACACTATACATCAAATTGGGCATGATGAAGCAGTTTGTAAGGGCTCTACCACAGGATAGGCCCTGCTTAAAGTACCTTCTAAGAAATTTCCCTTCATCACACAAGAAAAACTGAAAGCTGGAATTTTTGTTGGTCCTCAAATACAGAAACTGATGAAGGATGAAGATTTTGATAAAACAATAAATGAGAGAGCAAAAGAAGCATGGACCGCCTTCCGATCTATTACTGAAAACTTTCTAGGGAATAGCAAAGATCTTAATTACAGGGCCATTGTTGAAACAATGTTGGAAAATTTCAGTTAGTTGGGTTGTAACATGAGTGTAAAAGTTTACTTTCTACATTTCCATATCAACTACTTTCCGGAAAATCTGGGACATTATAGTGAAGAGCAAGGTGAACATTTTCACCAAGATATTAAGGAGATGGAGAGACGGTATCAGGGGGAGATGAAATGAAACTATGATGGCCGACTACTGTTGGATGTTGAAGAAGGACAGTCAAGATTTTCAAGGATCTGCAAGGAAGTCAAAGAGGAGAAAGTTTGAAATTTAATGGAACACTGCTTTTAGTTTTGTTACAGGGTAGTCATGAAATAAATTAAGGCAGTTCTTTACTGTAAATGCATTTGTAATAAAAATTGACCTCGTGTGAAATGTTGTTTGAATACATTTGTGCTTACTGTAGTTAAAATCGTGAAAATATAACTTCTTATTTTATGTAAAAACCCGACGTGATAGGCAAAAATGGACATCATTTCTAGGATCAGCATGCAAAATTGATTCAAGAACAACTACTTTTAAGAAATCATCTGAGTAAAAGTTTTAAAATGCAAAAATTGGATGAAAAACTTCACAACCAAGATAAAACCCTCGCCATCAACAAATGGAATAAGAACATCGAAGAAGTACTAGATGAAATATACCCTAAAAGAGTGAAAAAAAATCATAAAAGAAACTCCCTCCTAGTTCACAGAGCTATCACTGAAATGGGAATGCAGGGTCCTAGAAAGAAAAGTTAGAGCTACAGCCTTAGCACCTTGGGTTCAAGTCCAGCATTGCCCCTTGTAACCCTGAATCAAACCAGTCTTTTTTGCCATCATTTACTCGACTACTATGTAATACTTTCTCTAGATTTTTTTTCTCTGTTTTCTTGTTACTCCATCTTCTCAAACCTCTATAGCCTTTTAAAAAATTCCTTAAAAGAACATTTGGTTTTCTGGATTCCATCTACCACTAGTTGCAAGAATGTTAAAATGTATATGAGCACTCACTTGTAGTGAAGTTCAGAGGCAGGGTAATATTTTCTGTGTCCGTCATCGTCAGGAGAAGCTGATCACTGGTAAGAACTGTTAGCTGTTCAAACCCAAGACATGTCCCCCACACAGGAAAATAGTCACCTGCATCATTTGCCTAAAAGAAGTAAGTTAAATATCAAACCACAACCAAAAACAGTGAAAAGTGGATCATCTAAAGTTTTGGGATGAAACAGTGAGAGTGCTCTATGGTCTAAAGAAATAGAATCACATTTATAAGATCTTCACTAGTTGTACCTCTTGATGGGGTCCAATTCAAAATCTTGTTTTGATTTAAAAATTTTAAATGGCCCGGTATCATCATATGACTCTTAATTACTCTGCCGCCCAAGAAAAAGTTTTACATTCCAAATGCTTAATTTCATATTTTCCTAAAACCACAGGTATCAAATTAAAAAAATTACGGACTTCTGGGTTTGGTTAGCAGATAGCATCTGTTTGGAATACTTTCCTGGTCTCTGAGAAATTTAACTGATTACTTGTCATTTCATTACGATTTGAAAACTTTAAAATTCTCTTTGATGGCATAATTTATGGATTTTCTTTCCTGTAATATTGTAACTATTGAAGGGCTCCCTTTACTAAACCGTTGAAGAGCATTTACCTCACCGGCATGCGGTAAAAAGCTCTTCCATGATTTAGTAAAACCCAGCGTATGGCTTGTAATTTGCCTCAGGGATTCTCAATCCAGTTCTTGGGATACACCTAGCCAATCAGGTTTTCAGAATACCCAAAATGAATATGTATTAAATAAATTGCACTATTACTATCCATTCAATCGTGTGCGACCCTTGGATACTCGGTAGGCCAATCCTTACCATGCTTCCCTGTTTTCTACGGCTTCTACCAATTGCTTGATGTTCATTCCCATGTCATTCTTGATGGTATCCAGCCAATGGGCCTTTGGTCTCCCCTGCTTCCTTTTACCACTGACCATTCTGAGTAGCACCTCCTTTTCTAATAAATTCACCCTCATCAAATGTCCAAAATAGGTCAGTTTCTGTCTGGTAATCTTGCCTTCCAGGGACAACTCTGAGTTTATATGATCAAGAACATCTTTGTTGGTGATCCTAGCTATCCATGGGATTCATAGTATAAAGGTAGTGCATTTAAAATATCTCATATGTATTCATTGTGGGTATCCTGAAAACCTGATAAGCTAGGTGTATCCCAAGGACTGGGTTGAAAACCAATGTACTTTTGTAAGAAAGAATAGACCAGTATTTCCCAAGATGGTACTGGAGTACCTCCTTGCCTCCAAAATAGCAGCAGCAGCAATGCTCTGAACAGACTGCTTTTGCGGCATTCCCCGCCGGGGCCTTCCTTCTGCCGCATCACTGATGACATCATCACACAGCAGAAGGAAGGCCCCGGCAGGAAAGATGCAAATCTTACCTGACAGCCCTTCAGTTATATTGCTTATAAAAATGTTAAAAAGAACAGGCCCAAGAACAGAACCTTGAGGCACACCACTGGTAACATCCCTTTCCTCAAAGTGATCTCCATTGACCACTGCCCTCTTGTCATCTTCCACTCAACCAGTTCCTGACCCAGCCCTCCACTTTGGGGCCCATACAAATCAATTTCTGGTACACCCCTTGGCACTTACCACACACTAATGTCTGTTAATATGCACTAAGTTTTGGCTGGTAGGGATAAAGTGCCCTCACCAGCCATGAATTTGTTGCCACAGTGTTGGAGGGGCTTTGAGCCTGATGTGGAGGGGGCCCAGGCCCCCAAAGTCCCTCTGTAGCTACACCACTGGTACCGCCCATAGGTATAAAATAGAATCTGCGGCCTATAAGCATTGGAGTATTTACCTCGCCAGCCAGTGCTAAAATGCTCTAACACGACATGATAAAAGGAGGCCCATAATTTTAAATAGTGAGATATTGAAATTAGCATATATTTATGGAGTCTAGAAGCCATAAATTACTTTGTTACTTGTATCTGTTATTAAAGGAAAAGCTAAATTTCAGTTAGAGGTTAGTAAAAGTGAAGTGTGGATGTGTTTCTCAAATAATGGCTAATATCGCATGGGCTAAAAAAAACTCCTGGTCCTGGAAAACTGATTCATTACATGCTAGTTTCTGTGTACCACTAAGTCAGTGTCCCTTAGTTTAAAATGGGCCAGCAGCCACAGCTCAGGCTGAAATAGCACACACCCATACCAGACTGTAGAACCTGTGTGGCAAGTCAGTACCCTACAATGCTAATTTACTAACTCAGTGCCAGAGAATGTTGGGCTGTAAGTATGTTAAATACTAGGCAGACAAGGACACATGAAGGGCAATTCTATTAAAAGCAATCACTTAAATAGGTGTGTGCCTAAATGGCAGTGTCAAAAACTACACATGTACTCTATAAATGGTGTCATTACAGAACAGGTACACTTATTTATTTACTTGGGTAGTTTTATTTCTCATCCTCCCCAATGAGCTCAGAATGGGTAACAAGGATGATATACATAAAACATAGACAAACAAATTATGAATTTACATTTCTACAGTAATGTTAGATATACAGAGTCAAGTTTAGCATATAATTTGGTATCGGTAACATTGAATATTGCTACTCCTTGGGTTTTGGCCTGGTACTAGTGACCTGGATTGGGCACCGTGAGGACAGGCTGCTGGGCTTGATGGACCATGGGTCTGAACCAGTAAGGCTATTCTTATGGTCTTATGTTATACACCAAAAAGATCTTTCCGTTCTGAGAATTTAGCCTTATTGAAGACATCTGTGAACCCAAGACTTGTCGAGACTGGTAAAAAGATTTTCTGCTGTGCAGGAGTTAAGTTATGGAACTCCTTGGTGGGTGAGATACGAAATTGCTGTGAAAAAGGCAGGTTTAGAAAATTCCTTGAGACGCAGCTATTCGTAGATGCCTTTTTTAAGTTATTTCTGGTAAACTCGATGAATTATCCATGCTCTTTATTGTCCACATTATGGTATTTTTCTGAGGATTGCTTGTATGTCAATTTTATCACTTGTCTATTTTATTATGTAATTGTTTATCAAGTGTTTATTTTAAATATTGTGTATGTAAATTATGTAAACTGTTTAGTGTTAAACGGTATATAAATTTTTAGAATAAATAAATAAATGTTCATACGGTTATTTCCATCTTCCATAATACAGTCAAACTTCGGTTTGCGAGTAACCCGGTTTGCGAGTGTTTTGCAAGACGAGCAAAACATTCTTGCAAATCTTGTCTCGCAAACCGAGTGTTGACTCGATTTGCGAGCACCCCCACCCCCCCCGCACGCAAACCGGCAACCCCCGCCCGAACAACTTCAAACTTACCCCCTGTCTGGCACCGGCACACAGCCCACAGGACATGCCTGTGCCGCTTGAAGAAGTTCCTGCCTCTTGCTGGGCCTTGAGCATGCTTCTGCGCATGCTCAAGGCCTTCTAGTTCTCCCTCTCGCCGAGATTCTTGGAATAGCGCGCGCTACATTGCTGTGCGCGCTAGACCTTGATGCCAGCATTGAGCTGGCGTTAGTTCTAGAAGTGTCGCGCACGGTAATTTCCTGCATGTGCTGAAAACGCTAGCGCATCTTAGTAAAAGGAGCCCTAAGGCGTGCTAGCTGTTTTAGTGTGTGTTAAATATTAGACGCGCCTTAGTAAAAGGACCCCCATGTTACTATGTACATTTTATTTATATTTGGGGGTTTAAATAAAAATGGCTAAATATAACTTTTTCTGACATTTTTTTGTTTAGGGTTGTTACTGTTTTATTTTATTTTGATATGTTTTTGTTGAGTATTTCTTTTTTTTTTTGTCTTTTCTTTTTTCAGATTGCTTGGGGTGATGGATGGGGGGGGTCACAAATGTTTTTTTGTGGATAAGTTCTTCCAGGAAGAGACTCTTGCTAATTGCTTCCTGAAGAAGCCATGCTAACAGTGAAACATAGACCAATGTAGAAGTGAACCTTAGGGCTCCTTTTATAAAGGTGCGCTAGCATTTTTAAGTGTTCCTCAGTGTTGATACATTTCTTCTACATATTCATTAGAGATATATGAAAACTTGACAAGTTTGCAGGCCTCGAGGATCTTGGCTGGACACCCTCACAGTAACGCTCAGTAAGCAGCGATTTGTGGATATGGTTGGAAGAGGAAATGCAAGGGGGAAGAAAGGGACTGCCTCCTCCTTCCATCCACTATTCACTTCTACTGGTTTACATAATTTTACAAATAAAGACACAGATTTCTAATGGCTGTAAGTTTCATCGCCTAAAGGAAAAAAATAAATAAATCTGAAATTGATGTCATACACTGATGTCTTCAGGTGGGATCTGAAAGTCTTCAAAGCTCATACACTATGGCCCCCTTTTATTAAACTGCAATAGCAGGTTTTAGCACAGGGAGCCGTGCTGAATGGCCCGTGCAGCTCCCGACGCTCATAGAGTTCCTATGGATGTCGGGAGCAGCGCAGGGCGTTCAGCACGGCTCCCTGAGCTAAAAACTGCTATCGCAGATTAATAAAAGGGGGCCTATATCTGAGTTAATCTAATTCTGAATAGTCAATGATAAGATTCATCATCTACAAAAAAAAATCCAGTTTCCTTCATTCCCAGCAAGGCTAATAGCACGATGCACACACAGGAGTCCACATTTTGAAATAATTGGGGGTGCTACCCAACATAAATTACCTCTCTCTTTGCTCAATATTGGGGCAATCTCTAAGAAGACTTCAGCTGCTCACCCTCATAAACCTCCCACAACATTTAAGAAGCAATCTGGCACCAGGCCTCAAGGGCATGAGAAAGAATATCAAATATACTGGCCGATTTACCTGCAGTGCCAGCCGGTAAAATATCCTTGCTACATTAGCGTATTGTGACGTCCTCAGATCAACCCCTCCTCCAGGGAGAAGAATCCTAAAACAGAACAAAGTCTTAATCAGTAGTAAGCTCATTTTCTGCAGACTTCAGAGTTCTCTGTGGCAGTGGTGTACCTAGCATATGTGACATCTGGGGACCATCATTTTTTGATACCCCCCATCTGTATGAAAAACATGATTTTCAGTAACAATCCACACGTCACACAAGAGTGTACCTAGGAAAAGGCAGCATCTTACATACTTCAGTGAGCAGTACATCAATACACCCATTGTAAAACTAAACAAGCCAGACTAGTACAGATCAATCCTACACAGTCAATCCTAACAGAAAACCATGTCTTTTCGAACACAGAAAACACCTTCACCTAGTATGTAATCACAAACTAACCCCTCACCCTTTTACAAAACTGTAGTGTGGTTTTTAGCCACGGTGGCACCAGCTCAGATGCCAACGCTAAAAAATGCTCTACAGTCTTGTAAATGGGGAGCTAGAATAAGAATACATACACAAAAGTTAAACTGAAGCACCAAGACGCTGGACTCTGCATACAATGCAACACCACAGAAACAGCGATGTATCTCCCCTAAAGCAAAAAAATAAATAAATAAATAAATAAATTTTTCTATTGTCTTCTCTGGTTTCTACTTTCCTCATCTTCTTGTCATTCTCTTCCTTTCATCCATTGTCTACCCTCTCTCTGCCCCTTCTATACGGCATCTTCTCTCCTTCTATTCCCCTTCCAGAAACTTTATGCCTCCCCCTTCCATCACCCCCATCTTCTTCCCTTCCCTCCTCCAATGGTCTAGCATCTCTCTCCTCTCCTTCCCTCTCCCACACCCCAATGGTCTGGCATTTCACTCTCTCCTCTCCCTTCCCCCCACTTTCATTAGCACCTGCCCCCTTTCTTTCCCTCTAACCGAATTCCATGCAGTATCCTTCCCCCTTATGTCTCTTTCCCCTTTCCCTGCACACCTATTCCATCAGAATCGCAAGGAGCAGCATGGGATTTGAATCCATAACTTCAGGGAGCTGAGACTGCAGCCCTAACCACTACCCCACACTCTCCTTTCCCTTTTGAATTTTACTTAATAATTTTCTCTTCATTTGTACATTTTCAAGTCTGGATTTAGGACCTCTCAGAACTATAAACTCATCCCAAAATGAAAATGTTTATGTCAAGCTGACCAGACAGTTCAGTGGTAGCACTGTGAGCTCTGGATTCAACTTCCATGTTTGGTTTTGTCTCCTTGAGATGGGGGTATTGTAAAGCTTACACTGTACAGTTCATGAAATGAGTGCACTTTGTGTCTATGAAGCATCAGCATTCTGGGGCCAACCCGGGCTGCATTGCACTGGGGCAATTTTTTTGTCATAGGGCTTTCAGCCGGTAACCTACCTGTAGAACTTTATGGACCTACATGCTTAGAAACTAATATTACTTGCCCACAATAAAGATATAAAAACTAATCTGAAGATACTATTGGTACTTACAGATAAATATAATACCAAATTGAGACCATGCATGAGCCATGTGTACAAAACTTACCCATTAATAGAATAGAAAATGTGTTCATACTCTTCATCAGTAAGGTTTAGTCTAAAAAAGAAAAGAAGACTGCATCTTTGAACTGTATAACCAAAAGATATATAGTGCTTTTGAGCACAGAAGCTCTGAGCACCAAATAATATTCTGGATGATCAAAGGCATGCACAGTTTACCAATAGATCAATACATAATGGCTGCAAGATAAAAGCATCATGTAGGCCAGCATTAGGGGAGTAAAAAAAGGGCAATTGTCCTGGCCCCCCATGCTACAAAGGGCCTCAAATCTGTATGAAGCTGCAGGAGATAAAGACTATTGGTTGCCCCGGGCCCTGACATGCTTAAACCAGCCCTGACATCACTTAGTTCTCCTAATGTGACCTTCGGATCTATCTCCCCAACTCAATCTTCGTCTCTACCTCAAATGTTACCAGCCCTTACCAACTCCATGAATTCCATGTGTGTTATTGCTAAATGTAGTACACCATTTGTGGCACTGGATGTGTCTGTCTCAGCTTATGTGTCTTCGTATCCTGTACCTATTCTGCTAGATGAGGCAGAATCTTTACTGATGAAGTACTTCCTGTATGTGTGAGCAGAGGTTTAGAAATGGAGGGTGATCTATCATCAAAAGATTCCTGGAATCTCCAGATCTGTTACTGCTTCCTTATATTTAAAGTTTAAATGTATTTTGTTTGAAATAGATATTTAATGTATTTTGTTTGAAATAGATTTCCATGGAACTTCTGTGGTCCATATCTTGAATATGGATGCAAGTACTGGATTGGAGTGGACTCTGATGGCAATTTCAGTAGCTGGGAATTAAAGCCGATGCAGGAAGACTTCGACAGTCTGTGCTCCAAAAATGGCAAAGAAAAATCAGATCAAGTATGCATATTTTATATCACATTCATAGTGAGTGTGGTTGATAGGAGAGAGGAAAACATTTTAGGGTTGAAGTTAGTAAACAAGGGGCTCCTTTTACAAAGCTGCATTAGGCTTTTTTATTTTTTATTTTTTAAATCGCTGGCCACAGCGGTATTAGCTCCAACGCTCATAGAATTCCACGGCTTCGTAAAAGAGAGGGAAAATGTTGATAGAAACAAGTTGTTTTGGTTTAATCAAGTATTGACAATGGATGCGACTATGCTGCGGTCATACTTATTTAAAACTACTCATCTGGAGGATGTGACATCATCAACGGGTATGGCCACTCAAGGGGAAAAAGGATTGTGACTTGTCACCTTTTTGTAGTTTTACAACCACACTCAAAAGTGGTACTTCAAGCATATCTGTCCTGGTGGGCTCACGGTCTATCTAATGTACCTGGGGCAGTGGAGGATTAAGTGACTTGCCCAGGGTCACAAGGAGCAGCACAGGGTTTGGACCAACAACCTCAGGGTGCTGAGGCTGTAGCTCTAACCCAGGGATCTCAAAGTCCCTCCTTGAGGGCCGCAATCCAGTCGGGTTTTCAGGATTTCCCTAATGAATATGCATTGAAAGCAGTGCATGCACATAGATCTCATGCATATTCATTGGGGAAATCCTGAAAACCCGACTGAATTGCGGCCCTCAAGGAGGGACTTTGAGACCCTTGCTCTAACCAATATGCCAAGTTTCAAGTTTTATTAATGCTTGATAAATCGCCTATTTAATTTCCTAAGCGATGTACAATACAAATTAAAATATAACAACTAATCTATATATATAAAATCGGAGGTATGTATGTGTGTATGTGCCACGATCACGCAAAAACGGCTTGACCGATTTGAACGAAACTTGGTATGCAGATCCCTCACTACCTGGGTTGATATGTTCTGGGGGTCTCGCGGCCCACCTGCACACGTGGGCGGAGCTACAAACAGAAAATCAGATTTCACCCATTCATGTCAATGGAAAAATGTAAAAAGCTGCCATTCTCACAGTAATTCACAAACGGCTTGACCGATTTGAACGAAACTTGGTATGCAGATCCCTCACTACCTGGGGTGATATGTTCTGGGGGTCTCGCGGCCCACCTGCACACGTGGGCGGAGCTACAAACAGAAAATCAGATTTCACCCATTCATGTCAATGGAAAAATGTAAAAAGCTGCCATTCTCACAGTAATTCACAAACGGCTTGACCGATTTGAACGAAACTTGGTATGCAGATCCCTCACTACCTGGGGTGATATGTTCTGGGGGTCTCGCGGCCCACCTGCACACGTGGGCGGAGCTACAAACAGAAAATCAGATTTCACCCATTCATGTCAATGGAAAAATGTAAAAAGCTGCCATTCTCACAGTAATTCAAAAACGGCTTGACCGATTTGAACGAAACTTGGTATGCAGATCCCTCACTACCTGGGATGATATGTTCTGGGGGTCTCGCGGCCCACCTGCACACGTGGGCGGAGCTACAAACAGAACATCAGATTTCACCCATTCAGTCAATGGAAAAAAAGTAAAAAGCTGCCATTCTCACAGTAATTCAAAAACGGCTTGACCGATTTGAACGAAACTTGGTATGCAGATCCCTCACTACCTGGGGTGATATGTTCTGGGGGTCTCGCGGCCCCTCTGCACACGTGGGCGGAGCTACAAACAGAAAATCAGATTTCACCCATTCATGTCAATGGAAAAAATGTAAAAAGCTGCCATTCTCACAGTACATCAAAAACGGCTTGACCGATTTGAACGAAACTTGGTATGCAGATCCCTCACTACCAGGGGTGATATGTTCTGGGGGTCTCTCGGCCCACAACTCTATGTTGCTTGCTCAAGGGTGGGTTCACCCAACAATTTATATGTTCTTGCTTCTGAAGGTGAAACTAAAAATGTTGTTTATAATCATGTTTTGCGTTAGTTGTATTGTATTCATTTTGTCAAATATTTCACATTATAATTTGAATATTGTACTTTTTATTAAGCTGTAAAAAAATAATTTCATTCACCACTATAAAGTATCTTTATTTGAATCCGTTTACTGTTTTATTGCTATAATTAAATACCCGTGCAACGCTGGGGCATCAGCTATATATATATATATATATAAAATCAGATGTATGTATGTATGTTCCAGCATAACTCCGAAACGCATGGACAGATTTCAACCAAACTTGGTATACATATCAATTGCTATCTGGGAAAAAAATACTGTGGGGGTGGGAAGGGGATGACATGTAAAGACTCATCGAAAAAGACAGATATTGCTTTGACCAATGGTGTGAAGCTTGGGGAATGATGTCACACAGTCAGAATGATGTCACAGTCAACAGTATATAAGGAAGTGCCGCTGTGGTGTGATGTGGTTAAGCCGAAACTGAAAATTTGTGTGATGTTAATCCTCAAGTGAATGTTCCTGAAGGGAATTTATATCCGGGCAACGCCGGGTGATCAGCTAGTACAATAATAAATAAAAGACAAGCTAAATAAGACGATACACGAATAGGGAAGGAAAAAAAGGGAGAAATTACAATTTCTTTTCAGGAGTTGAAGAACATATAAAGGAAAATAACATAAGGGGAATAGGACTTTAAAATAGCAAGTTAAAAGAAATTTTGGTTGAGAAAATCATAGATTAAAAGCATCTTTGAAGAGATAAGTTTTTAAGGATTTTTTAAAGGAGACAAGGTCTTTTTCGTTTCTAATAAATTGAGGAGTGGAGTTCCATAGAAGAGGTGCTATGACTGAAAACATATCCTGTCTTCTGGTTCCGATTATTTTCAAAGATGGAACTGTTAATAAATTATTGGAGGATGATCGAAGAGTCCTAGCTGCATTGTATGGAATAAGCATCCGGGTAATGAACTATGGTTCCTTGTAAGTTAGGGTTTTGGAAATTAGAATTAGTATTTTGAATGCGATTCGATGGCTTATTGGAAGCCAATGTGACTCAATCATTAGAGGTAACATGATCAAATTTTTTTGCTTTATGTATTAGTTTAATTGCAGTATTCTAAATAATTTGTAACCTTTTTTTTTCTTTTTGTGAAATGTTAAAGAAGAGTGAGTTACAATAGTCGATTTTGGAGATGATCAGAGAGTGAATCAGTATATTAATAGACTTAGGTTCAAGAAATTTAGCTATAGAGCGTATCATGCGTAATTTTAAAAAACATGATTTAATTGTGTGCCCTATATGCTCATGAAATGAGAGCTTATCATCAATGATGATGCCCAAAATTTTTAATGAAGGGATAATATCAAGTGGGGAATTGTCTAAAATAAAAGTGGAACTTAAAGAGATATCCTTTTTCCAAGTGAATAGCATTGTTTTGGTTTTTTTTATATTTAATGCTAGTCGGTTTTTATCAAGCCATTTTTTTATTTGCTCAAGTTTATTGTTTATTACCTGAATTTCGTTAATATTACTCGGGTCTAAAGGATGGAGTAGTTGAATGTCGTCGGCATAGGCAAAAACTGTAAAACCGACGAATTGACATAAGCTTAAGAATGGTGATAGAAAGATATTGAATAAAAGAGGTGATAAAATGGAACCTTGAGGAATACCGAAAGTTGATGTAAATAGTTTAGATTGTTCGTTATTAAAATGAACAGTTGATGAGCAATTAGAAAGAAAAGATGAAAACCATTTGAGAACTTGATCGGTGATGCCGAAAGATTCAAGTCGATCTAACAGTAGGGAATGATCGATGGTGTCAAAGGCCGCCGATAAATCTAGTGAAAAGAGAGCAACTGATTTATGGTGGTCTAAGAAATAATGGATATTATTTGTCAGGCCGATTAATGAAAGTTCGGTATTGTAAAACTTCTGGAAAACTGTTTGATTGGGATGAAGTGCGTTTGAAGCTTCAATAAAGTCTGAAAGTTGGTTGAAGACCAATCTTTCGGTTACTTTAGCTAGGAACGGAATATTGGCTATAGGGCGATAGTTAGAAACTTCTTCTGAGCTGGCTTTATGATCTTTTGGTATAGGTATAATTATGGCAGATTTCCAGGATTGTGGAACATAAGCAGTAACTAAACTTTTTTGAACAAGTGAGTGAATAATTGGACCAAAGCAGGAGAAAAATTTTTTCAAGTAGAATGGAGGCATAATTTCTGAGCGCGTAGCTTTTAGATTGGTTTTTTGAATGGTGAATTTGATATCCATTAAAGTAGGTATCCTGAATTTAGAGCATTTAGAGATTAAAGCAGATTCCAAGTTGCAATCATTTTCATTGGAGGTGGATGAATTTTTCTGAAAAGATTTACGGATTTTATTAATTTTTAAGCAGAAGTAATTTGCAAGTTCTTGGGCTGAAAGATTAATTTTTAGTTTGTTATATTTTCTTTGTGTTGAAGGTACAATAGATTTTAGAATGGAATACAACATGGATGGATTTTTTGCTTTTGATATTTTTGTACTATAGTAATTAGTTTTAGCTTGATTAATTTTCATTTTATAGAATGTAGCCTGTTCCTTGTAATTTTGAAGATTTATGTCTGACTTATTATGTCGCCACACTATCCTCTCCTAAGAGAGAAGCTAGAGGGCAAAGAGATGAAATACTCCTGAAACATTTTAATCTGACCAAGCTTGCCAAAGGAGTGAGTGCAAGTAACCCTCATGAACACTGTGAAGCAGTTGGCGAAGTCCAGGTATAAAGAATTGAGTGATGCAAGACTTGCATTAGGTGTGCTGCGTGGATAAAAACTAAGCCCTAATATGGTACCTGATAGCACGGGGACAGATGAACAGCACAATGAGTACACAGAGCATTTGGAGGTGGCATTCACAAAATCAGATATTCAGGATTAGATGGCAGAATTAAAAAAAGGCGATGCAGACCATCCATGATGAAATTACTGCTGTGACACAACATCAAAGACCAGGGACAGAGACTAAATATGGTTGATAAATCGGCAGAATGGAACAGTGTGGATGTGTATGCCTTGCACAAAAAGACTGAGCTTATAGAAAGGGTTTAAAAATAACTAGAAAACTGTTTGGAGATCTTGGACAATAGATCTCAGGATGTTAACCTGTGGTTTCAGGACATACCAGAGCAAAATACTGGCAAGGACCGTGTAGCAATAGTGGAAGAGGTATGTAAAGGTTTATGGTCCCAGAGTATGAAAGAAGGGAGTTTTTCTCCCAAGATCAAACTAGAAAGGGTCCATCAGAGTCTGGGTGTTAGAAAAGATCATAGCCCCAAGGACATTATAGCAAGTTTCCATAGCTATATGTTGAAAGAGATACTGTAGCAGAACTATAGATTGGATCTATAGGATTTGAAGAGCGTCACACATTGCAAAAGAAAGCAAGAGATGAGTGGTAACTAATTATCTGAAATCTGCACTACTGTGCTATTAATTACTGTTAAAGGTTCCTTTAGAGTTCAAAAAGGAGAAAGCGGCATAGCAAGCACTTAAGGACTTGGGGTCTAATAACTCCTGAGAGACAAGTTATCACCTCTTCAAAGAATACCTCTTAGAGCACTGCATGGCAGAGAGTCCAAAATAGAGGGCAAAGACAGCAAAGAACCCTACAGTTCATGGGACTCCCTTGGCTGCTGCTGGATTCAAAGTCTAGGATGTGACTCTCAGTCTTATATAGCACAGAAAGTACTGAATTGAGTTGTTTTACAAGTCTTGTCTTACAAGTCTTGTCTTACAAGTCTGTCTCACACATACACACTGCTGTTTCTGTAGTAAACAACAGGTGTCCCACTTATCTAACAGCTGGAATGTTGGCCACTGCTCGAACCCTTCCTTATCACTGTACCATGAGAATCCTTTTTCATTAATAAAGTTAAAAGCAGACATGAAATACCACAGGAAAACACCTGTAATATGCCCTGAAAGTTTGGCACAGATACAGAGAGTTAAAACAATAATTGAAGCAGACGTGAAGATTCACAAACAAGTAGCCAAAATGGCCACATATGCCATGCCCTGGCCAGCCATAGGCATAACAACTCAGTATGGACATAGCACCATGAATCAACAAAAGGTTTATAAATGGGTAAAAAAGTTTTAAAGTGGGAAAAACAGGAGTAACCACTGAAGGTCATTCTGGTCTGCACACAAAAGCACGTTGACAGGGTGGATGCCTTAATTAGAGAAGACTGACGGATAATGGTGTCTCAATTGGCTGCATTTGGATATCAGCTGTGGATCTGCATTTGCCATAATGTATAATGACTTGGGATACATGAAAGTTTGCGCACCATGGGTTCACAAATAGCTTACAAATCTGCACCAGCAAGTGTGTGGAGATTGTGACCCGGTTTCTAAGATAGTATGAAGAAAATCCGAATATTCAGGAGAGAAATGTCACCAGCAATGAGACATGGGTGCATCACTATGACCTGGAGAGCAAAAGACAAAGCATGGAGCGAAGTAAAAATTCAAATGTCAGCCCTCCAAGAAAATCATGTTAACCTTCTGGCACATTTCCAAGCACCCGGGCAAATAGTGAACAGTGAAAATTACTGTGCATTGCTGAGAAATAATCTTAAACCTGCAATTTGCAGCAAAAGAAGAGAAATGTTGTCCAAAACAGTCTTGCTGCACCATGACAATGTACATACTCATTCAGCTCTTGCATGGGGACTATGTGGAAAAGGATATGTTTAATGGTACACAGTAACTTCTATTAAAGCCGTTAAATGTATTTTGCCTTTACTTCTTGATTTAAAATGTGCTGGATGGTAGCTATGCTTCCGGAGATGCACCTGCAGAGAAGAGACGATCATCCCCTGAAGCATAGACCTTACAGTCAAATATACTGCAGTTATTAGGGAGATAGAAAGAAGGTTGGATTATTGAGTTTTTAAATATTGTTTTTGATATTTTTGTTGTAAACTGCTGTGAACTTGACAGTCCAGGTGGTATATAAGTATTGTTGTATTTTATTGCACTGGAAGTGTCAGTTAAGCTGCATAAGGATTTTGCTTTCATCTTGAAAAAGGAATGTAAGAAGGTGTGTTGCAATTAAAAGCAACCTGCCAGATCAGTTAATAACTTTTATAAATGTCTACATACCTAACCAGGATCAAGTCAAATTCTACCAAAAGAATGATACAGGGTTGATTTTGCTGAAGGGGTGGTAATTTTTGGTGAAATTTCAATCTGGTGGTTGTTCAGCTGGATCATTCCATGGGGGAGGGGAAGTGGAGCTATCAGCATTGTAAACAGTTCCATCAACTAATAAAGAAATTAGACTTAGGTATATTTCGGGAGGCTACGAAATGGAACACAAAACTACAGTATACTAATTATAGTGCACAAAGTGCATTATAACACAAAGTGATATAATTTGGGGGAAAAGAACTCATGCTACGGAGACAACATAGGATTGTTTGTGCCCCAGCTTGTCACTAAACTGCCAAGGCCTGGGAAGGGCCCATAGATGGATCAGGGTTGAGGGCTTGTATGTTTGGGACTCTTCTGGTTCAGAATGGACTGCAGTGGTGGCAGGACACCACAGATGAGGGAACAGGCAGCATGCAGGGCAGCAGAGGGGAAAAACTTGAATATAAACCTTTGATTTATATTAAAATTAGCATTCCCCCCTCCCTTTTTTAGGGGAAAATGTTCTCAGTTTATATTCTCATATATATGGCATACAATTAAAATTCACCCATTAGCCAGCAGCCAATTTCAAAACACAGGTGCTAATGTGGCCAAAACAACTGAAGTTGATTGCAGCAAAAACAAAGCATTGAGCGAAATGCAGGAAAAAGTCACTGAGCATAAATACATATCCATAACCATGTGGCTTTGCTCACCCCGAGGCTAATGATGAGGAGTGCAGGATGAAGGAAGAAAAACATTTAGTTGATTTGTAGTGGATATGGAGAGCAAGGATAAGTAAAGATGACATGCTGCTCACCACCATTTGCTGCATCTCCCCTCTTTTCACCCTCTCTGTTCTCAATTCCATCCTTTCTCCCACTTATACCAGCTGTGGTAGTAATACAGAAATGCTCCACTAGAAGAGACACGCAAAATATGCTGGAGGAGTTCTTGCAGAAATGCTTGGGTCTTTTACACTGCTACTACCCTTTTCAGCCACTATGGCAGTGTCTCTCAAACAGTGTGCCAAGGCACAGTGGTGTGCCACAAGAGATTCCAGAATTTTATTTTAAAAAATTTCCCTCATAAGTATATTAGAATAGATGACATGTACGTCACATGCACAAGAGAGTCTGTCAATGTTATGAGCATCTGTGTGCGTGTGTGTGGGCAGAAGCTTCTCTGACACAACTTCCGGTTGCTTCTGACACAACTTCCGGAAGCTTCACACACACGCGACTGCAGGCGGGCTCGGCCGGCTTCAGCGAGTTACTTTACTAACGCGCCGCAAAGGAAAGGGGGAGGGAGGGAGATTCTTGGGCCGTGCAAGGGGTGCTGAGGTTGGGAAAGGGTAGTGGTGTGGTGGCAGGAAGACGCTGAAGGGGAAGACAGAGTGGGGAGAAGACGTTGAAGGGAAATGGGGAAAAAATGAGGAAGGCAGAGTGGGCAGAAGACGCTGAAGGAAATGGGGATTGGGGAAGACAGAGTGGGTAGAAGATGCTGAAAGGAAATGGGGAAGACAGAGTGGGGAGAAGATGCTGAAGGGAAATGGGGAAGACAGAGTGGGGAAAAGATGCTGAAGGGAATAAATGAGGAAGGCAGAGTGGGCAGAAGACGCTGAAGGAAATGGGGATTGGGGAAGACAGAGTGGGTAGAAGATGCTGAAAGGAAATGGGGAAGACAGAGTGGGGAGAAGATGCTGAAAGGAATAAATGAGGAAGGCAGAGTGGACAGAAGACGCTGAAGGGATATGGGGAAGACAGAGTGGGAAGAAGACACTGAAGGGAAATGAGGAAGACAGAGTGGGGAGAAGACGCTGAAGGGAAATGAGGAAGACAGAGTGGGGAGAAGACGCTGAAGGGAAATGGGGATGACAGAGTGGGGAGAAGACGCTGAAGGGAAATGGGGATGACAGAGTGGGGAGAAGACGCTGAAGGGAAATGGGGAACAGAGAGTGGGGAGAAGACGCTGGAAGGGAAGAAGACAGAGATGCCAGACTATGGGGCAGCGGAGGGAAGAAGATGGGTGTCAGACCAATTGGGGGGGGGGTGAAGGAAGAGGCACAGTAATAGAGCAAATGGAAGATGCTAAGAGAAGACAGACAGTGGATGGAAGGAACTGAATGAGAAGATGAGGAAAGCAGAAACCAGGCAACAAAGGTAGAAAAAAAATTATATTTATTTATTTCCTTTTTTTGCTTTAGGATACAGTAGTATATTAGTTGTGTTGATAAAAATTTATAAACAAAGCCCTGCCAGCTGAACATCTCTTTCTCTAATTCAGCAGCCAGAACTTTGATTTATAAGGAAGGAATAAGCTAAATATTGCAGTACTGAGGCTTGTATGGATGCTGCGGGGATAGTAGTCATGGGGATGGGGCAGGGACAGTGGTCGTGGGGACGGGGCAGGAACAGGGACAAATATTTTCCCCGTGTCATTTTCTAGTTCTGAGCACCCTCACTAAGAGCAGACAGACATGAGGAGGAGAAAGAGGAAGCACCAGAGCAAGAGACACAAAACATTTCTTGTCTTCCTTTCCTTACGATCACTTGCCTCAAACCGGCAATGTGTATTGTGACAGGGAAGCCCCTATCACTGGTTTAAACCAGACCAGCAAAGCAAGCATACCTGTGCCCAAAGAAAGAAACCTGCCCATTAAGGCTGTGCCCAGTCCTAAAGGCAGACAGGTTACAGAAAGGGGGACACTGTAAATGAAAACAAGAGGATCTCTTTACTTCCCTATAATTCCTTTCAAAATCTTAATTCTCAAGCTAAAACCCTTTGCAGGCAGAAAGACACAGCAAGGGTTAAAAAAAGGGGAGGGACTCCAAAGCTACAGAATAAGCCTGAAGCCTCAGCAGGATAAATTAACCTCAGCTGATCTCAGCAGGAGGCAATCAGGAACTCACAGCAGAGAACATCTCCAGGAAAGCAAGACAGGAGGGAGAAAAGATACTCCAGTGCCTGCACTTCTAACACATTCAAAGCTGCTCCAGAGCTCTTAGAAACCCAGCACTGAAACCAAGGTTAGAGGGTGTTGGGAAACAGCCTGGGCAGAAGTACAGTGGTGCCTCACACAACGAACTTAATTGGTTCCAGGAGCAAGTTTGTTATGCGAAAAGTTTGTTATGTGAAACGCGTTTTCCCATAACAATACATGTTTAAAAAAAATAATTCGTTCTGTAGCATAAAAATATGCTAAGATGACATAAAAAAAGATAAATTTTTTTGTTATTATTTTTATTTAGATACATCTAAAAACATAATTGTTTTTTAAAACAACACACATTTTTTAAATTTAAAGACAGACTAAGTAGAGTCTACCGAATCTTGCACATCTTCATCCATTTTCTGCTTTTTGGCCGATGGTTTCATGAAAAACCTGTCCAAAGTCGTTTGTTTTTCTCTTTTCTCCAACATCTGCCGGAAATATTTGCCTTATTTGTCAAAATGGTGGTTTTGCTGAGGCCAAACTCTTTGACGAGGTCACACTGTTTTACCCCACATTCACTCCTTCTAATTATTTCCCGTTTAATTTCAACAGAAATCACCTTCCTGCTTTTTTTAGAAGCCATGATATACTGTATAAACAATAATTTTACAGTGAGAGAGGGCAGAGTCTCAGCGGCAAAAACTGGGACTTAACTGTTCATTTTTTTTTTTTCTAGCATCGGGGAAGCGGCGAGAGTAGCTCCGCTCCCCCAACGCATCAGCAGTAGGCGCCGGGCCCCTGTGAGCCGACGGTCCGCCACTGCACAGGGAGCCAGGCAGAGAGAGGGCAGTTAAGCGCAGTGCCTGCGCGGAAGGATGCAGCTCGGGCGACTTCGTTGTGTGAAACGAAGTTCGTTGTAGGAAGCAAGACATGAAGTTCGTTGTGCGCAGCGTTCGCTGTGCGAGGCGTTCGTTATGCGAGGCACCACTGTACTTTGTAAACTGTTTCATGCAATGGGAAATCACCTATGCTCAGAAGGAGAGGAACTGCCCATGGAGATAGGGCAGATGAGTCAGAGGTGTACAGCAACCCTGAAATGGATTAGGATCCTGAAGCTGTGAGTATGAATGAGGACTGGATGTATGAATGAAAGTCTGTGGGGAAAAAATTACTAAAAGCCTCTAACAAACTATTGTTGCTTAAGAGAGGGAGAGAAATGCTTAGAGGACTTATGAATGTTTCTTGCCTAAATTGTGAGCCTGAGAGACCAGTTAAAAGCCAGCCAGAAGCCTGTCTACCTGGAAAGCATGTTGGTGGGGGTTGGGCACAGGCAGGTCTCTGTTCCATAAAATAAACTTTAAAGGTAGCCCAGAGCCCTGACAGCTA